>NW_027453316.1:0-22051 GCF_964194025.1 Convolutriloba macropyga | reverse complement strand
TATCTAATGGTTTCATAATTTTAAATTATATGTTTTCAAAAAAACGTTCACGTTTTTTTTGACTTTGTCGTCTTTGTTCTTTTTTGTCTAACTGTAACCGAGTCTCATTAAAGACTGGTCACATGTTATTTTCTGGTGAAACACGGTTCAATTTGATTTTTTTGTTTGTTTTGTCTCGTAGTCTTAATAATGGCATTAACTAAAGTGGCATTATTTACTCTGCTAAGGGATTTGAGCTGGAAGCAGTTTTTATATTCGAACACCAATTAGTTTTGAACAATATGGGATTGAAAGTTGTCGATCTCTTCCTCATTTGGTAGACAATTAAGCCAAACTTGCGGATAAGCGGTGTTGGAACATTATGTGCGAATGCACAAAAAACTTAATATGACTTACTGTGGTTAAAAAGAATCCTATAAGACTTAGTATGGTTAAAAACAATCCAAATGACTTAGCATGGTTAAAAAGAATCCTATAAGACTTAGTATGGTTAAAAACAACCCAAATGACTTAGCATGGTTAAAAAGAATCCTATAAGACTTAGTATGGTTAAAAACAATCCAAATGACTTAGCATGGTTAAAAAGAATCGTATGACTTAGTATAATTACTAAAAACGTTTTTTAGTGTTAAACCAGGGAATCTGTTCAATTTGGTTTTAGGTTGTGCTCTGGATTGAACTGTTGACGAGCTTCGCTGTGAGAGGGATAGTCTAGATTAACAGAAAAGAGCGATGCGATAGGTTAGTGAACGTGGTTGATGATTAGAAGAGTGGGGCGGACCAGAAAGTTGGATGAGACCAAAACGGTTTCCGAAACAAATATAAAGTCTTCACACCAAGGATTTATCCTTTTTGATTTTTGATCAAAAAAGTTCTAACAACATCCAAAAAAGTAAAAAAAAAGCTTCTGAACGGGAAAAGATCTCAAATTTCAAGAACTCTATAATTTTCTCACAATTAAATAAATTTTGCTGCCAATTAAATAGTATTTGCAGTTCTCATGTGTAGGCGGTATTACCTGCAGTTCTCGCAGCTTAGGTTAATCAATTAAAAAGCATTTTATCCGCGATAAGTTTCAGCGGCAAATGATTAATTGAATAGAGGATGAGGACTCCTAAATTTGAAAGAATGATACACAATTGTCATTGAGCGTTACCTAATTTGACCGCTCGTAGGTAACTTCAGCTGAGGATTAACGGTCACCGTCAAGAACCCAGGTTGAGGTCCTGACCCAAATTTTCGTCTGATCAGACTTTCCAGACCGAAATTACCTCTAATCAGACTTTCCAGACGGAAATTAACCCTGATCAGACTTTCCAGACCCAAGTTACCTCTGATCAGATTTTCCAGACCCAAAGGTTCTCTGATAAGACTTTTCAGACCAAAGACGTTCTGATCAGACCATCTTCAGACCATGGTCCAGACTCAATTTCAGACCATTGCCCAGACCTTAATCAGACTATGATCAAACTCAAGCGCACTCGAAACCTGTTCTGATCAGACTCAAGTGCACTCGAAATAGTCTGATTAGAGATAGATTTCACTCATAAACAAATCTTTAATTTTGCTTAATATATTGATTTCATAAAAACTGATGTTTGCATTATTTAATTCATCTAAGGAAAAGTCAATTTTGAAAGTATTGCTAAAGAAAACGAAACCCCACTGTTGAGAACAAATTGTACTTAGTGTACCGTTTAGTGTATTTTTCTGACTCAAGGGATGAGTTAAGACAGCTTTCCATAAAATCCAACCAAACATTTGGTCGAAAAAAGATCTACAAAACGTCAAAATTAGCCGGAAAAACTGATGAAAATTAGCCGGAAAGACAGTCAAAAATAGGTACCGAAACGCCTATATCGGCCTATGTCGATATTTAGACAAAAATAGACGAAATTAGGTCTTTTTGTCTGTTTACCCTATTTGAAATTTTTTCATTGTTTTGTAGTATTTTGTTCTCTATTAGAGATACAACTCTTCGTTTTCTGCATATGGGAACTTGTTGGGCAGATAGACTTGCTGTTGCAAATGTACTGCATGAAGCGGACGGACTGAAAGTGATGGAAAACGTTAAACTTAATGCTAACGGTTTTCACCGCCTTTTCTAGTTTCCTTCAGGAACGCTCACTTTCTGTGGAGAAACAAAATTAAAAATATAGTTAAATCTATTGGATAGCTTTTAATGGAGTTTTTGTAGCACAATTTAAATCCATTTCTAAAATTTTATAAACGATTATAATCTATTTCTTTTCATTAGATGTAATTAGAATTTAAAAGATTCAAATAGTTAAAATGGCCCCAGATTGCAGCCGTAGGAAGGATTTATTGTCCTATAAATTGAAGATCTATAAATTAGTGTATAACAAAAAGTTGAAAATTTTGCATATTATTTGAATGCAAATGAGCAGAATAAACATCAATGCAAAGTTAACTTAATAGAGTGTCAAAAACAATAGATGAACTCATCAATAATTAAGTTAGGATTCAACAGTACTGTTAACTTTGAGAGCATTTCCATTCTTAAACAAAAGATGGATTTTGCGGAACAAAATAGCAGACCTAAACTTCTCTGAAAATAGGCAGAAATGAACAAAACATATTATATTGCACTTTACTTGGTCAGCTTTGAGTGCAAAAATAGTAAACAAGAACATTTATAAAAAAATCAATTAATAGGCAAATTTTAACTTCAATGGCAATTTAAGTTTCTACCCGTACCTAACACTCAGAGAACATCGGTACTGAATCAGAACAACTTCATAGAAATTTTGATTTTTAATACTGATTCAGAACGGTTTTAGGATAGATTTTTGAATCGGAGAAAAATTCAAAATATGTTTCTGACTTGCCTCTGAATAAAAACGAAAAATGCAGACACACACAGATCAACTTATGATCGCTTTTTCAAAATATTATATCACGTTTTGGAGCAAAATGCCAAGAACTCCAGCCAATAAAAAGGAATCATAATTTTTCTGACACATTCTGCCATAGTGATACAATTTGATGTTGGTTTTTGAAGTCCGAAAACCGGAAATTATCAATTTTTTCACCTACATCGGTGTAAACAAAATATTTTTCTCAAGAGAATTTGACGTTTTTAGCTTTTCAAGAGGAAATTACTTTTAATTAATTTTATCGAAGAATGAATTTTTCTTATCAATTGCTTACTTCGTTCGAACAATGACTTTAGATTAATCATTTTCATTAAGCTCATGTTTTAGATGAAGAATTAAAATCAAAACGAAAAGGTCCCTGACACAAAATGATAAGAATTTTCTATATAAATAACGACAAACTTTTCGTATACCAACTGTACACAACTGTACAACTGTATAAATTACCGCAACTGATTCTTCAGCCATTTAAAAACAGACTTAAACAGGCCAGCTCAAACCAAATTGCAGCTGAAATAATCAAGGGGAATTCTGCGATTTATCAAGTTTTTTCATGCTTTGAAAAAAAAACAGCAAAAGTTTTTTGTTGCAGAAGTCGCGAAAAGAAATCTCTAAATTAAAAAAAAAACGTAACTAATCCTCTTAACAGTACATTGGCTGAATTCGCATAAAATTAAGAATGTGTTTCTTTGATAAAAGTTTTTATTAACAAAATCCAATTTACTCTTTAATCAGTTTTAAAATGCGTCCGAATGCTATTGCAAAGTCTTACTTTTTCTACAGTTGTCTAAGGACCCACCTTAATAACCAAGTCAAGTGTGATACGTCAAAAGTTTTGTTCAACCTGTTTTTCTAAAAAAAATTTGTCATCAATCAAAGAAGTTGCAAATTTTTCTCTAATCAGTTTTACAATAGGTCCTAATTGTTTTGTGAATTGTTGCATAAATGTGTTGTTTTCTTGTAAAGTTTCAGCAATATTTTGTATATTTTGCCTTAGTTGTCTTGCCTCCAATTCTTTTTGTGTCTTTTTCTGATTTTTCTAAACAAGTAACGAAAAAAAAAACAGGAAAGCCGCACACATAATGCCGGAAAAACTCAAAAGTCAGTTTTTAGCCTGAATTGAGAAACATATTTGAGAAACAATGGCTATTTGAGGAAGCCTACAAAAATGTGCGAAAAAAGAATGAGATAAATAAGTTGAGTATTGTGTTTCTTTTGCATGAAAAAAGTTAGACCGCAACAACGTCCGAGAAAAGTTTATTTGTTTAGATAATATTCTTCAATTTCCACTGGTTTTGTTTGAAAAAAAAAACACAGCCTCATTCAGAGACCAAATCAGTGTCTGAATCAGATAATTCTGGGCACAAAGTGACCTGAATTTGACTCAGAATCAGTAAAGATAACGCTCTGAATTTCGTTCTGATTCAGTGTTCTTTTTTTCTTAGCGCTAAAAAGATGAAATAAAAAAATGGAAACTACAAATTTAGTAATGAGCCTTCTTCAGACAATCGGAGGCAATTAGATACACATCATCATTTTGTCGGGAAATTGAGTTGACCGAATGAATACATTAGGTGAAGCACCCACTCAGATTCTGCAGAGAGTCTGAATACCTGAGCTAAAAATTTAGTTGGGAATGAAACCATTGAATGGGCAAGAGCAATAATTTGACCAGCTTTAGAAAAACTTTTGAATATTTGAGAAACAATGGCTATTTGAGGAAGCCTACAAAAATGTGCAGAAAAAGAATGAGATAAATAAGTTGAGAAATGTAATTTTTTGCATGAAAAAAGTTACACCGCAACAACGTCAATTTTTCTGATGTTCTCCTGAGAAAAAATCAAGCAATATACTCCCAAGACTCTATTTTGCAAAAAAAGGTTCGCTTTCGAAAGATTGTGAAGGTAAAATGGCGTGGAAAACAGCAGTATCATTCCGTATCTCTCTAAGTATTCTATGATGGACTATAAATTTTTTTCATGGGAATTATCTCAAATGTATCAAGAACTTCCGAGAAAAGTTTATTTGATTAGATAATATTCTTCAATTTCCTCTGGTGTTGTTTGAAAAAACCACAGCCTCATTCAGAGACCGAATCAGTGTCTGAATCACACAAATTCTTGGCACAAAGTGATCTGAATTAGACTCAGAATCAGCAAAGATAACGCTCTGAATTTCGTTCTGATTCAGTATTCTTTTTTTCCTTAGCGCTAAAAAGATGAAATAAAAAAATTGGAAATTACAAATATATAAATGAGTCTTCTTCAGACAATCGGAGGCAATAAGATACACATCATCATTTTGGTCGGGAAATTGAGTTGACTGAATCAACACATTAAGTGAAGCACCCATTCAGATTCTGCAGAGAGTCTTAATACCTGAGCTAAAAATTTAGTTCGGAATGAAACCATTGAATGGGCAAGAGCAATAAATTGAACAGCTTTAGAAAAACTTTTGAATATTTGAGAAACAATGGCTATTTGAGGAAGCCTACAAAAAATTGCGAAAAAAGAATGAGATAAATAAGTTGACTATTGTGTTTTTTTTGCATGAAAAAAGTTAGACCGCAACAACGTCGATTTTTCTCATGTTCTCCTGAGAAAAAATCGAGCAACATACTATCAGGACTGTATTTTGCAAAAGAAGGGTCGCTTTCGAAAGATTGTGATGGTGAAATGGCGTGGAAAACAGCAGTATTATTCAGTATCTCCCTTAGTACTCTATGATTGACTACCAATTGGTGTCATGGGCATTATCTCAAATGTTTCAAGAACTTCCGGGAAAAAGTTATTTGTTTAGATAATATTCTTCAATTTCCTCTGGTGTTGCTTGAAAAAACCACAGCCTTATTCAGAGACCGAATCAATGTCTGAATCAAACAAATTCTGGGCACAAAGTGATCTGAATTAGACTCGGAATCAGTAAAGATAGCGCTCTGAATTTCGTTCTGATTCAGTATTCTATTTTCCTTAGCGCTAAAAAGATGAAATAAAAAAATTGGAATATACAAATATATAAATGAGTCTTCTTCAGACAATCGGAGGCAATTAGATACACATCATCATTTTTGTCGGGAAATTTAGTTGACTGAATGAATACATTAGGTGAAGCACCCATTCAGATTCTGCAGAGAGTCTGAATACCTGAGCTAAATTTAGTTGTGAATGAAACCATTGAATGGTAAAGACAATTAAAATGAACAGCTCTAGAAAAACTGTTGAATATTTGAGCAACAATGGCTATTTGAGGAAGTATATAAAAATGTGCGAAAAAAGAAAGAGATAAACCAGATGAGTATTGTATTTTTTTTTCATGAAAAAACTAAGTCCGCAACAACGTCGGTTTTTCTCATGTTCTCCTGAGAAAAAATCGAGCAATATACGCACAAGATTGTATTTTGCAAAAGAAAGGCCGCTTTCGAAAGATTGTGAAGGTAAAATGGCGTGGAAAACAGCAGTATCATTCCGTATCTCTCTAAGTATTCTATGATGGACTACGAATTTTTTTCATGGGCATTATCTCAAATGTATCAAGAACTTCCGAGAAAAGTTTATTTGATTAGATAATATTCTTCAATTTCCTCTGGTGTTGCTTGAAAAAACCACAGCCTCAATCAGAGACCGAATCAGTGTCTGAATCAGATAATTCTGGGCACAAAGTGACCTGAATTTGACTCAGAATCAGTAAAGATAACGCTCTGAATTATGTTCTGATTCAGTGTTCTTTTTTTCTTAGCGCTAAAAAGATGAAATAAAAAAATGGAAACTACAAATTTAGTAATGAGCCTTCTTCAGACAATCGGAGGCAATTAGATACACATCATCATTTTGTCGGGAAATTGAGTTGACCGAATGAATACATTAGGTGAAGCACCCACTCAGATTCTGCAGAGAGTCTGAATACCTGAGCTAAAAATTTAGTTGGGAATGAAACCATTGAATGGGCAAGAGCAATAATTTGACCAGCTTTAGAAAAACTTTTGAATATTTGAGAAACAATGGCTATTTGAGGAAGCCTACAAAAATGTGCGAAAAAAGAATGAGATAAATAAGTTGAGTATTGTGTTTCTTTTGCATGAAAAATTTAGACCGCAACAACGTCCGAGAAAAGTTTATTTGATTAGATAATATTCTTCAATTTCCTCTGGTGTTGCTTGAAAAAACCACAGCCTCATTCAGAGACCGAATCAGTGTCTGAATCAGACAAATTCTGGGCACAAAGTGATCTGAATTAGACTCGGAATCAGTAAAGATAACGCTCTGAATTTCGTTCTGATTCAGTATTCTTTTTTCCTTAGCGCTAAAAAGATGAAATAAAAAAATTGGAAATTACAAATATATAAATGAGTCTTCTTCAGACAATCGGGGGCAATTAGATACACATCATCATTTTTGTCGGGAAATTTAGTTGACTGAATGAATACATTAGGTGAAGCACCCATTCAGATTCTGCAGAGAGTCTGAATACCTGTGCTAAATTTAGTTGGGAATGAAACCACTGAACGGTAAAGACAATTAAAATGAACAGCTCTAGAAAAACTGTTGAATATTTGAGCAACAATGGCTATTTGAGGAAGTATATAAAAATGTGCGAAAAAAGAAGGAGATAAACAAGATGAGTATTGTATTTTTTTGCATTAAAAAACTATGTCCGCAACAACGTCGATTTTTCTCATGTTCTCCTGAGAAAAAATCGAGCAATATACGCACAAGATTGTATTTTGCAAAAGAAAGGCCGCTTTCGAAAGATTGTGAAGGTAAAATGGCGTGGAAAACAGCAGTATCATTCCGTATCTCTCTAAGTATTCTATGATGGACTACGAATTTTTTTCATGGGCATTATCTCAAATGTATCAAGAACTTCCGAGAAAAGTTTATTTGATTAGATAATATTCTTCAATTTCCTCTGGTGTTGCTTGAAAAAACCACAGCCTCAATCAGAGACCGAATCAGTGTCTGAATCAGACAAATTCTGGGCAGGCACAAAGTGATCTGAATTAGACTCGGAATCAGTAAAGATAACGCTCTGAATTTCGTTCTGATTCAGTATTCTTTTTTCCTTAGCGCTAAAAAGATGAAATAAAAAAATTGGAAATTACAAATATATAAATAAGTCTTCTTCAGACAATCGGAGGCAATTAGATACACATCATCATTTTTGTCCGGAAATTGAGTTGACTGAATGAATACATTAGGTGAAGCACCCTTTCAGATTCTGCAGAGAGTCTGAAAACCTGAGCTAAATTTAGTTGTGAATGAAACCATTGAATGGTAAAGACAATTAAAATGAACAGCTCTAGAAAAACTGTTGAATATTTGAGCAACAATGGCTATTTGAGGAAGTATATAAAAATGTGCCAAAAAAGAAAGAGATAAACAGAATGAGTATTGTGTTTTTTTGCATGAAAAAACTAAGTCCGCAACAACGTCGATTTTTCTCATGTTCTCCTGAGAAAAAATCGAGCAATATACGCACAAGATTGTATTTTGCAAAAGAAAGGTCGCTTTCGAAAGATTGTGAAGGTAAAATGGCTTGGAAAACAGCAGTATCATTCCGTATCTCTCTAAGTATTCTATGAGTGACTACGAATTTTTTTCATGGGCATTATCTCAAATGTATCAAGAACTTCCGAGAAAAGTTTATTTGATTAGATAATATTCTTCAATTTCCTCTGGTGTTGCTTGAAAAAACCACAGCCTCATTCAGAGACCGAATCAGTGTCTGAATCAGACAAATTCTGGGCACAAAGTGATCTGAATTAGACTCGGAATCAGTAAAGATAACCTTCTGAATTTCGTTCTGATTCAGTATTCTTTTTTCCTTAGCGCTAAAAAGATGAAATAAAAAAATTGGAAATTACAATTATATAAATGAGTCTTCTTCAGACAATCGGAGGCAATTAGATACACATCATCATTTTTGTCCGGAAATTGAGTTGACTGAATGAATACATTAGGTGAAGCACCCATTCAGTTTCTGCAGAGAGTCTGAATACCTGAGCTAAATTTAGTTGGGAATGAAACCATTGAATGGTAAAGACAATTAAAATGAACAGCTCTAGAAAAACTGTTGAATATTTGAGCAACAATGGCTATTTGAGGAAGTATATAAAAATGTGCGAGAAAAGAAAGAGATAAACAAGATGAGTATTGTATTTTTTTGCATGAAAAAACTAAGTCCGCAACAACGTCGATTTTTCTCATGTTCTCCTGAAAAAAAATCAAGCAATATACGCACAAGATTGTATTTTGCAAAAGAAAGGTCGCTTTCGAAAGATTGTGAAGGTAAAATGGCGTGGAAAACAGCAGTATCATTCCGTATCTCTCTAAGTATTCTATGATAAACTACCAATTTTTGTCATGGGCATTATCTCAAATGTATCAAGAACTTCCGAGAAAAGTTATTTGATTAGATAATATTCTTCAATTTCCTCTGTTGTTGCTCAAAAAAAACCACAGCCTCATTCGGAGACCGAATCAGTGTCTGAATCAGACAAATTCTGGGCACAAAGTGATCTGAATTAGACTCGGAATCAGTAAAGATAACGCTCTGAATTTCGTTCTGATTCAGTATTCTTTATTCTTTAGCGCTAAAAAGATGAAATACAAATTGGAAATTACAAATATATAAATGAGTCTTCTTCAGACAATTGGAGGCAATTAGATACACATCATCATTTTGGTCGGGAAATTGAGTTGACCGAATGGACACATTAGGTGAAGCACCCATTCAGATTCTGCGGAGAGTCTGAATACCTGAGCTAAATTTAGTTGGGAATGAAACCATTGAATGGTAAAGACAATTAAAATGAACAGCTCTAGAAAAACTGTTGAATATTTGAGCAACAATGGCTATTTGAGGAAGCCTATAAAAATGTGCGAAAAAAGAAAGAGATAAACAAGATGAGTATTGTTTTTTTGCATGAAAAAACTAAGTCCGCAACAACGTCGATTTTTCTCATGTTCTCCTGAGAAAAAATCCAGCAATATACGCACAAGATTGTATTTTGCAAATGAAAGGTTGCTTTCGAAAGATTGTGAAGGTAAAATGGCGTGGAAAACAGCAGTATCATTCCGTATCTCTCTAAGTATTCTATGATAAACTACCAATTTTTGTCATGGGCATTATCTCAAATGTATCAAGAACTTCCGAGAAAAGTTATTTGATTAGATAATATTCTTCAATTTCCTCTGTTGTTGCTCAAAAAAAACCACAGCCTCATTCGGAGACCGAATCAGTGTCTGAATCAGACAAATTCTGGGCACAAAGTGATCTGAATTAGACTCGGAATCAGTAAAGATAACGCTCTGAATTTCGTTCTGATTCAGTATTCTTTATTCTTTAGCGCTAAAAAGATGAAATACAAATTGGAAATTACAAATATATAAATGAGTCTTCTTCAGACAATTGGAGGCAATTAGATACACATCATCATTTTGGTCGGGAAATTGAGTTGACCGAATGGACACATTAGGTGAAGCACCCATTCAGATTCTGCGGAGAGTCTGAATACCTGAGCTAAATTTAGTTGGGAATGAAACCATTGAATGGTAAAGACAATTAAAATGAACAGCTCTAGAAAAACTGTTGAATATTTGAGCAACAATGGCTATTTGAGGAAGCCTATAAAAATGTGCGAAAAAAGAAAGAGATAAACAAGATGAGTATTGTTTTTTTGCATGAAAAAACTAAGTCCGCAACAACGTCGATTTTTCTCATGTTCTCCTGAGAAAAAATCCAGCAATATACGCACAAGATTGTATTTTGCAAATGAAAGGTCACTTTCGAAAGATTGTGAAGGTAAAATGGCGTGGAAAACAGCAGTATTATTCCGTATCTCTCTAAGTATTCTATGGAGGACCACCAATTTTTGTCATGGGCATTATCTCAAATGTATCAAGAACTTCCGAGAAAAGTTTATTTGATTAGATAATATCCTTCAATTTCCTATGGTGTTGTTTGAAAAAACCACAGCCTCATTCAGAGACCGAATCAGTGTCTGAATCACACAAATTCTTGGCACAAAGTGATCTGAATTAGACTCGGAATCAGCAAAGATAACGCTCTGAATTTCGTTCTGATTCAGTATTCTTTTTTCCTTAGCGCTAAAAAGATGAAATAAAAAAATTGGAAATTACAAATATATAAGTGAGTCTTCTTCAGACAATTGGAGGCAATTAGATACATATCATCATTTTGTCGGGAAATTGAGTTGACCGAATGAATACATTAGGTGAAGCACCCTTTCAGATTCTGCGGGGAGTTTTATTACCTGAGCTAAATTTAGTTGGGAATGAAACTATTGAATGGTAAAGACAATTAAAATGCACAGCTCTAGAAAAACTGTTGAATATTTGAGCAACAATGGCTATTTGAGGAAGCCTATAAAAATGTGCGAAAAAAGAAAGAGATAAACAAGATGAGTATTGTATTGTTTTGCATGAAAAAACTAAGTCCGCAACAACGTCGATTTTTTTCATGTTCTACTGAGAAAAAATCGAGCAATATACGCACAAGATTGTACTTTGCAACAGAAAGGTTGCTTTCGAAAGATTGTGAAGGTAAAATGGCGTGGAAAACAGCAGTATCATTCCGTATCTCTCTAAGTATTCTATGAAGGACTACAAATTTTTGTCATGGGCAATATCTCAAATGTATCCAGAACTTCCGAGAAAAGTTTTTTTGATTCGATAATATTCTTCAATTTCCTATGGTGTTGTTTGAATAAACCACAGCCTCATTCAGAGACCGAATCAGTGTCTGAATCACACAAATTCTTGGCACAAAGTGATCTGAATTAGACTCGGAATCAGCAAAGATAACGCTCTGAATTTCGTTCTGATTCAGTATTCTTTTTTCCTTAGCGCTAAAAAGATGAAATAAAAAAATTGGAAATTACAAATATATAAGTGAGTCTTCTTCAGACAATTAGAGGCAATTAGATACATATCATCATTTTGTCGGGAAATTGAGTTGACCGAATGAATACATTAGGTGAAGCACCCTTTCAGATTCCACGGAGAGTCTTATTACCTGAGCTAAATTTAGTTGGGAATGAAACCATTGAATGGTAAAGACAATTAAAATGAACAGCTCTAGAAAAAGTGTTGAATATTTGAGCAACAATGGCTATTTGAGGAAGTATATAAAAATGTGCGAAAAAAGAAAGAGATAAATAAGTTGAGTATTATATTTTTTGCATGAAAAAACTAAGTCCGCAACAACGTCGATTTTTCTCATGTTCTCCTGAGAAAAAAATCGACCAATATACGCCCCAAGACTGTATTTTGCAAAAGAAAGGTCGCCTTCGAAATATTGTGAAGGTGAAATGGCGTGGAAAACAGCAGTATCATTCCGTATCTCCCTGAGTACTCTATGATGGACTACCAATTGGTGTCACGGGCATTATCTCAAGTGTTTCAAGAACTTCCGAGAAAGTTTTATTTATTTAGATAATATTCTTGAAGTTCCTCTGGTGTTGTTTGAAAAAACCACAGCCTCATTCAAAGTCCGAATCAGTGTCTGAATCAGAGAAACTCTGGGCACAAAGTGACCTGATTTAGACACGGAATCAGTAAAGATAACGCTCTGATATTCGTTCGCATTCAGTATTCTATTTTCCTTAGCGCTAAAAAGATGAAATAAAAAGATTGGAAATTACAAATATTTTAATGAGTCTTCTCTAGACAATCGGAGGCAATTAGAGACACATAATCATTTTGTCGGGAAATTGAGTTGATCGAATGAAGACATTAGGTGATGCAACCTTACAGATTCTGCAGAGAGTCTTAATACCTGAGCTAAAAAATTAGTCGGGAATGAAACCCTTGTATGGGCAAGACAATTAATTTGAACAGTTCTAGAAGAATTGTTGAATATTTGAGAAACAATGGCTATTTGAGGAAGCCTACAATAAGGTGCGAAAAAAGAATGAGATAAATAAGCTTAGTATTGCATTTTTTGCATGAAACACGTTAGTCCGCAACAACGTCCATTTTTCTCATGTTCTCCTGAGAAAAAATTGAGCATTATACGCCCAAGACTGTATTTTGCAAAAGAAAGGTCGCTTTCGAAAGATGGTGATGGTGAAATGGCGTGGAAAACAGCAGTATCATTCAGTATCTCTCTAAGTATTCTTTGATGAACTACCAATTGGTGTCATGGGCATTATCTCAAATGTTTCAAGAACTTCCGAGAAAATTTTATTTATTTAGATAATATTCTTCAATTTTCACTGATGTTGTTTGAAAAAACTACAGCGTCATTCAGAGACCTCATTCAGTGTCTGAATCAGAGAAATTCTGGGCACAAAGTGACCTGAATTAGACTCGGATTCAGTAATGATAACGCTCTGAATTTCGTTCTGATTCAGTATTCTTTTTTCCTTAGCGCTAAAAAGATTAAATAACAGAATTGGAAACTACAAATGTAGTAATGAGCCTTCTTCAGACAATAGGAGGCAATTAGAGACACATAATCATTTTGTCGGTAAATTGAGTTGACAGAAGGAATACATTAGGTGAAGCACCCTTTCAGATTCTGCAAAGAGTCTTAATACCTGTGATAAATTTAATTGGGAATCAAAACAATTGAATGGGAAAGACTATTAATTTGAACAGTTCTAGAAGACTTGTTGAATATTTGAGAAACAATGGCTATTTGAGGAAGCCTACAATAAGGTGCGAAAAAAGAATGAGATAAATAAGCTTAGTATTGCATTTTTTGCATGAAACAAGTTAGTCCGCAACAACGTCCATTTTTCTCATGTTCTCCTGAGAAAAAATTGAGCATTATACGCCCAAGACTGTATTTTGCAAAAGAGAGGTCACTTTCGAAAGATTGTGATGGTGAAATGGCGTGGAAAACAGCAGTATCATTCAGTATCTCTCTAAGTATTCTTTGATGAACTACCAATTGGTGTCATGGGCATTATCTCAAATGTTTCAAGAACTTCCGAGAAAATTTTATTTATTTAGATAATATTCTTCAATTTTCACTGATGTTGTTTGAATAAACTACAGCGTCATTCAGAGACCTCATTCAGTGTCTGAATCAGAGAACTTCTGGGCACAAAGTGACCTGAATTAGACTCGGATTCAGTAATGATAACGCTCTGAATTTCGTTCTGGTTCAGTATTCTTTTTTCCCTAGCGCTAAAAAGATTAAATAACAGACTTGGAAACTACAAATGTAGTAATGAGCCTTCTTCAGACAATAGGAGGCAATTAGAGACACATAATCATTTTGTCGGTAAATTGAGTTGACAGAAGGAATACATTAGGTGAAGCACCCTTTCAGATTCTGCAGAGAGTCTTAATACCTGTGATAAATTTAATTGGGAATCAAAACAATTGAATGGGAAAGACTATTAATATGAACAGCTCTAGAGAAACTGTTGAATATTTGAGAAACAATGGCTATTTGAGGAAGCCTACAATAAGGTGCGAAAAAAGAATGAGATAAATAAGCTTAGTATTGCATTTTTTGCATGAAACACGTTAGTCCGCAACAACGTCCATTTTTCTCATGTTCTCCTGAGAAAAAATTGAGCATTATACGCCCAAGACTGTATTTTGCAAAAGAAAGGTCGCTTTCGAAAGATGGTGATGGTGAAATGGCGTGGAAAACAGCAGTATCATTCAGTATCTCTCTAAGTATTCTTTGATGAACTACCAATTGGTGTCATGGGCATTATCTCAAATGTTTCAAGAACTTCCGAGAAAATTTTATTTATTTAGATAATATTCTTCAATTTTCACTGATGTTGTTTGAAAAAACTACAGCGTCATTCAGAGACCTCATTCAGTGTCTGAATCAGAGAAATTCTGGGCACAAAGTGACCTGAATTAGACTCGGATTCAGTAATGATAACGCTCTGAATTTCGTTCTGATTCAGTATTCTTTTTTCCTTAGCGCTAAAAAGATTAAATAACAGAATTGGAAACTACAAATGTAGTAATGAGCCTTCTTCAGACAATAGGAGGCAATTAGAGACACATAATCATTTTGTCGGTAAATTGAGTTGACAGAAGGAATACATTAGGTGAAGCACCCTTTCAGATTCTGCAAAGAGTCTTAATACCTGTGATAAATTTAATTGGGAATCAAAACAATTGAATGGGAAAGACTATTAATTTGAACAGTTCTAGAAGACTTGTTGAATATTTGAGAAACAATGGCTATTTGAGGAAGCCTACAATAAGGTGCGAAAAAAGAATGAGATAAATAAGCTTAGTATTGCATTTTTTGCATGAAACAAGTTAGTCCGCAACAACGTCCATTTTTCTCATGTTCTCCTGAGAAAAAATTGAGCATTATACGCCCAAGACTGTATTTTGCAAAAGAGAGGTCACTTTCGAAAGATTGTGATGGTGAAATGGCGTGGAAAACAGCAGTATCATTCAGTATCTCTCTAAGTATTCTTTGATGAACTACCAATTGGTGTCATGGGCATTATCTCAAATGTTTCAAGAACTTCCGAGAAAATTTTATTTATTTAGATAATATTCTTCAATTTTCACTGATGTTGTTTGAATAAACTACAGCGTCATTCAGAGACCTCATTCAGTGTCTGAATCAGAGAACTTCTGGGCACAAAGTGACCTGAATTAGACTCGGATTCAGTAATGATAACGCTCTGAATTTCGTTCTGGTTCAGTATTCTTTTTTCCCTAGCGCTAAAAAGATTAAATAACAGACTTGGAAACTACAAATGTAGTAATGAGCCTTCTTCAGACAATAGGAGGCAATTAGAGACACATAATCATTTTGTCGGTAAATTGAGTTGACAGAAGGAATACATTAGGTGAAGCACCCTTTCAGATTCTGCAGAGAGTCTTAATACCTGTGATAAATTTAATTGGGAATCAAAACAATTGAATGGGAAAGACTATTAATATGAACAGCTCTAGAGAAACTGTTGAATATTTGAGAAACAATGGCTATTTGAGGAAGCCTACAATAATGTGCGAAAAAAGAATGAGATAGATAAGTTTAGTGTTGCATTTTTTGCATGAAACAAGTTAGTCCGCAACAACGTCGATTTTTCTCATGTTCTCCTGAGAAAAAAATGAGCAATATACGCCCAAGACTGTATTTTGCAAAAGAGAGGTCGCTTTCGAAAGATTGTGATAGTGAAATGGCATGGAAAACAGCAGTATCATTAAGTATCTCTCTAAGTATTCTATGATGGACTAACAATTGGTGTCATGGGCATTATCTCAAATGTTTCAAGAACTTCCGAGAAAATTTTACTTATTTAGATAATATTCTGCAATTTTCACTGATGTTGTTTGAAAAAACTACAGCTTCATTCAGAGACCTCATTCAGTGTCTGAATCAGAGAAAATCTGGGCACAAAGTGACCTGAATTAGACTCGGATTCAGTAATGATAACGCTCTGAATTTCGTTCTGGTTCAGTATTCTTTTTTCCCTAGCGCTAAAAAGATTAAATAACAGACTTGGAAACTACAAATGTAGTAATGAGCCTTCTTCAGACAATAGGAGGCAATTAGAGACACATAATCATTTTGTCGGTAAATTGAGTTGACAGAAGGAATACATTAGGTGAAGCACCCTTTCAGATTCTGCAGAGAGTCTTAATACCTGTGATAAATTTAATTGGGAATCAAAACAATTGAATGGGAAAGACTATTAATATGAACAGCTCTAGAGAAACTGTTGAATATTTGAGAAACAATGGCTATTTGAGGAAGCCTACAATAATGTGCGAAAAAAGAATGAGATAGATAAGTTTAGTGTTGCATTTTTTGCATGAAACAAGTTAGTCCGCAACAACGTCGATTTTTCTCATGTTCTCCTGAGAAAAAATTGAGCAATATACGCCCAAGATTGTATTTTGCAAAAGAGAGGTCGCTTTCGAAAGATTGTGATAGTGAAATGGCGTGGAAAACAGCAGTATCATTCAGTATCTCTCTAAGTATTCTATGATGGACTACCAATTGGTGTCATGGGCATTATCGCAAATGTTTCAAGAACTTCCGAGAAAATTTTATTTATTTAGATAATATTCTGCAATTTTCACTGATGTTGTTTGAAAAAACTACAGCGTCAGTCAGAGACCTCAATCAGTGTCTGAATCAGAGAAAATCTGGGCACAAAATGACCTGAATTAGACCCGGATTCAGTAATGATAACGCTCTGAATTTCGTTCTGGTTCAGTATTCTTTTTTCCTTAGCGCTAAAAAGATTAAATTACAGTATTGGAAACTACAATTGTAGTAATGAGCCTTCTTCAGACAATAGGAGGCAATTAGAGACACATAATTATTTTGTCGGGAAATTGAGTTGACAGAATGAATACATTAGGTGAAGCACCCTTTCAGATTCTACAGAGAGTCTTAATACCTGAGATAAATTTAATTGGGAACGAAACCATTGAATGGGAAAGGGAAAGACTATTAATATGAACAGCTCTAGAAAAAATGTTGAATATTTGAGCAACAATGGCTATTTGAGGAAGCCTATAAAAATGTGCGAAGAAAGAAAGAGATAAATAAGATGAGTATTGTAGTTTTGTGCTTGAAAAAACTATGTCCGCAACATCATCGATTTTTCTCATGTTCTCCTGAGAAAAAATCGAGCAATATACGCACAAGATTGTGTTTTGCAAAAGAAAGGTCGTTTTCGAAAGATTGTGAGGGAAAGGTGGCGTGGAAAACAGCAGTATCATTCCGTATCTCTCTAAGTATTCTATGATGGACTGCCAATTGGTGTCATGGGCATTATCTCAAATGTTTCAAAAACTTCCGAGAAAATTTTATTTATTTAGATAAAATTCTTCAATTTCCACTGGTTTTGTTTGAAAAAAACGACAGCCTCATTCAGAGACCGAATTAGTTTCTGAATTAGAGAAATTCTTGGCACAAAGTGACCTGAATTAGACTCGGAATCAGCAAAGATAACGCTCTGAATTTCGCTCTGATTCAGTATCCTTTTTTCCTTAGTGCTAAAAAGATGAAATAAAAAAAATTTGAAATTACAAATAAATTAGTGAGTCTTCTTCATGCAATCGGAGATATTTAGATACATATCATCATTTTGTCGGGAAATTGAGTTGACCGAATGAATACATTAGGTGAAGCACCCTTTCAGATTCTGCAGAGAGTCTTAATACCTGAGCTAATAAGTTAGTTGGAAATGAATCCATTGAATGTGCAAGACAATTAATTTGAACAGCTCTAGAAAAACTGTTGAATATTTGAGAAACAAGGGCTATTTGAGGAAGCCTACAATAATGTGCGAAAAAAGAATGAGATAGATAAGTTTCGTGTTGCATTTTTTGCATGAAACAAGTTAGTCCGCAACAACGTCGATTTTTCTCATGTTCTCCTGAGAAAAAATTGAGCAATTTACGCCCAAGACTGTATTTTGCAAAAGAGAGGTCGCTTTCGAAAGATTGTGATAGTGAAATGGCGTGGAAAACAGCAGTATCATTCAGTATCTCTCTAAGTATTCTATGATGGACTACCAATTGGTGTCATGGGCATTATCTCAAATGTTTCAAGAACTTCCGAGAAAATTTTATTTATTTAGATAATATTCTGCAATTTTCACTGATGTTGTTTGAAAAAACTACGTCAGTCAGAGACCTCAATCAGTGTCTGAATCAGAGAAATTCTGGGCACAATGTGACCTGAATTAGACTCGGATTCAGTAATGATAACGTTCTGAATTTCGTTCTGATTCAGTATTCTTTTTTCCTTAGCGCTAAAAAGATTAAATTACAGTATTGGAAACTAAAATTGTAGTAATGAGCCTTCTTCAGACAATAGGAGGCAATTAGAGACACATAATTATTTTGTCGGGAAATTGAGTTGTCAGAATGAATACATTAGGTGAAGCACCCTTTCAGATTCTACAGAGAGTCTTAATACCTGAGATAAATTTAACTAGGAACGAAACCATTGAATGGGAAAGACTATTAATATGAACAGCTCTAGAAAAACTGTTGAATATTTGAGCAACAATGGCTATTTGAGGAAGCCTATAAAAATGTGCGAAGAAAGAAAGAGATAAATAAGATGAGTATTGTAGTTTTGTGCTTGAAAAAACTATGTCCGCAACATCATCGATTTGTCTCATGTTCTCCTGAGAAAAAATCGAGCAATATACGCACAAGATTGTGTTTTGCAAAAGAAAGGTCGCTTTCGAAAGATTGTGAAGGAAAAGTGGCGTGGAAAACAGCAGTATCATTCCGTATCTCTCTAAGTATTCTATGATGGACTGCCAATTGGTGTCATGGGCATTATCTCAAATGTTTCAAAAACTTCCGAGAAAATTTTATTTATTTAGATAAAATTCTTCAATTTCCACTGGTTTTGTTTGAAAAAAACGACAGCCTCATTCAGAGACCGAATTAGTTTCTGAATTAGAGAAATTCTTGGCACAAAGTGACCTGAATTAGACTCGGAATCAGCAAAGATAACGCTCTGAATTTCGCTCTGATTCAGTATCCTTTTTTCCTTAGTGCTAAAAAGATGAAATAAAAAAAATTTGAAATTACAAATAAATTAGTGAGTCTTCTTCATGCAATCGGAGATATTTAGATACATATCATCATTTTGTCGGGAAATTGAGTTGACCGAATGAATACATTAGGTGAAGCACCCTTTCAGATTCTGCAGAGAGTCTTAATACCTGAGCTAATAAGTTAGTTGGAAATGAATCCATTGAATGTGCAAGACAATTAATTTGAACAGCTCTAGAAAAACTGTTGAATATTTGAGAAACAAGGGCTATTTGAGGAAGCCTACAATAATGTGCGAAAAAAGAATGAGATGGATAAGTTTCGTGTTGCATTTTTTGCATGAAACAAGTTAGTCCGCAACAACGTCGATTTTTCTCATGTTCTCCTGAGAAAAAATTGAGCAATTTACGCCCAAGACTGTATTTTGCAAAAGAGAGGTCGCTTTCATCATCGATTTTTCTCATGTTCTCCTGAGAAAAAATTGAGCAATATACGCACAAGATTGTGTTTTGCAAAAGAAAGGTCGCTTTCGAAAGATTGTGAAGGAAAAGTGGCGTGGAAAACAGTAGTATCATTCCGTATCTCTCTAAGTATTCTATGATGGACTACCAATTGGTGTCATGGGCATTATCTCAAATGTTTCGAAAACTTCCGAGAAAATTTTATTTTTTTTAGATAAAATTCTTCAATTTCCACTGGTTTTGTTTGAAAAAAACGACAGCCTCATTCAGAGACCGAATTAGTTTCTGAATTAGAGAAATTCTGGGCACAAAGTGACCTGAATTAGACTCGGAATCAGCAAAGATAACGCTCTGAATTTCGCTCTGATTCAGTATCCTTTTTTCGTTAGTGCTAAAAAGATGAAATACAAAAAATTTGAAATTACAAATGAATTAGTGAGTCTTCTTCACACAATCGGAGATATTTAGATACATATTATCATTTTGTCGGGAAAATGAGTTGACCGAATGAATACATTAGGTGAAGCACCCTTTCAGATTCTGCAGAGAGTCTTAATACCTGAGCTAATAAGTTAGTTGGATATGAATCCATTGAATGTGCAAGACAATTAATTTGAACAGCTCTAGAAAAACTGTTGAATATTTGAGAAACAAGGGCTATTTGAGGAAGCCTAAAAAATGCGCGAAAAAAGAATGAGATAAATAAGTTGAGTATTGTTTTTTTTGCATGAAAAAAGTTAGTCAGCAGCAACGTGGATTTTTCTCATGTTCTCCTGAGAAAAAATCGAGCAATATAGCCCAACAATGTGTTTTGCAAAAGAAAGGTCATATTCAATAGATTGTGATAGTGATGGGCACAAAGTGACCTGAATTAGATTCGGAATCAGTAAAGATAACGCTATGAAATTCGTTCTGATTCAGTATTCTATTTTCTTTAGCGCTAAAGAGATGAAATAAAAAAATTTGAAACTACAAATATAGCAATGAGCCTTCTTCAGACAATCGGAGGCAATTAGATACTATTTAAGTATTTAGTGGTTGTTGTTCATTTGTAATTATTTATGTTCAATTAAAAAAGAACAAAGTAGGCAGACTAATGTTTTTGAGGGCCTAGTTTGGGTTCTTTGGTCAGAAAAAACCTTGCTTTGGAATAAGAAGATCAGCTGATCAAGTTTTTGCAGCAAAGGTCAGCCCTGACTTACAATTTTCTGTTCTTGTGAAAAAACAAACAGGCCATAATCCAGTGCAAAACATATCACTTGTTAAGAATATCAAATTGTGACTGAGCGGCCCTCACAAAGAAAAAATGTGGAGTAACCTGGCATCCAGCTAATGACAACCTGTTGAACAAACAAACTTCCACTGGAGGAATAAACCGTTTGCTATCCAATTTTTTAACAGAATCAGGTACCTCGTTGCCACTAAAACTACCCCTTAATCTTACATTTTTTGACACTTTTTCTAAGCGGTGAATTTATGTAACTTCACCACTAGAGTAAGCGGTGAACTTACAAAAAATCACCACATTTCACCGCTAAAATATGTAATTTCACCGCTAAAAATCGAAAATCTTACAAAAATTCACCGCGCATGTTTTACAGAAAGTAGAATGAATTTCATTTATATTCAAAACAAAAATATCAGAAGTTAGTGAAAGATGGCGCAGTGGAAGAAGAAGTGGATGACATGCAGGAGGTGAGAGCTTCGAACCCTTGTAAGGGCGGTGAAATTACATATTTTAGCGGTGAATTGAGTTGAATTTTTGTAAGATCACCGCTTACTCTAGCTGTGAACTTACATAACTTCACCGCATTCACCGCATTTCACCGCAAAATTATGTACGAAATTTGCGGTGAAAAAACTAACTTTTCACCGCTTATCTTACATATTTTCCCAATTTTTTCTCGACCCTGGTGCCTCGTTGGCTGCTGACGAAGTTCGAACAGTGTGCCCAATCATGTAATGAAATTGGGATTCAATTTATAACCTCGACGTTCGAGTCCTCTAGGGAGTTTTCAAAAACGGTTCATGAGACCCTCATTCACCATTCTGACTGATAGCAAGCAGCCATTTGCTAAGATGTCTCTTCTCTAGTTTTCAGTAGGCTAACTCAATTATTTTCCGTTACCGCACTTTGGGTGTCTGCAATCATGCTGATTGCAGTGATTTAACCAATTTCATCCATTAATCCGACTCTTCAAGA
>NW_027453315.1:0-22000 GCF_964194025.1 Convolutriloba macropyga | reverse complement strand
AGGGAGGACCCAAATCCCGAAAAATACGCTATACCCTATCTTAATACATGGGGGTCCTCACCCCCCCCCCCCGGGGACTATCACTCACTCTATTACTACTTGAACCATTCTCGAAATGTGGTATGCGACCTCTCGTTAATGAGAATAGTTAACAAACACGAGAAAAAGAGAAAAAGAGCAAAATTATGGAATACTTTTTGTGCTTTTCAAAAACAACTATTCTCAAGGAATGCCATTAGCTTAAAGAAAGCCATTAGCTACAATATGAATTAATTAAATTAATTTTTTGAGAATTCTTGTTTTCAAAGTCGTGAAAGCTATCAGCTTTCTACTCAAATCAGAGTATATACGCAATTATCTTTCCATAGAAAAGCCAGTGATACCTGTCATTATACGGAAAGTTTCATACGACTAAAAAGACACAGTAAGACGAGAAGTTAAAAATAAACACGAAAAAATTGAATATTAATTTCTTCGAGAGAAAGCTGTCAATGCCGTTGAAACCATAAACTATGGCTTTAAAGACTTTTATATTTTCAACTCTACACTTTTTTGAACGCCAATAATATAATATGTGAACTTTCAATAATGTGATAATGTGACAATACGAGAAAAAGGAAAAAATGAAAAGATAGCCAATGCTTAGAAATAAAAAAAATTAAATCTAGTAGTATCAAAGCCAGAAAACCGTAACCTAACGCGTAAAATCGCAAATAAATTTGGTTTTAATTCAGTAAGAAGAAGAAGGAAAAGGATTCCAATTTTTCTTACACTGAGCAGCAAATTGAACAAAATCAGAGAAAAAAAGCGGCAAAGAAATACCGAACATTTTTAAAAATCAAAATGACCATAACTTTTGGACTAAAGATACCAGAATAAAAAAAATTGAAATGCTCAGGAAACCAATGGCACCTATTGACAGTGAGCATTCATTTGAATTGTTCTTAGTTTAATTAACGTCAAAAAGATCTTTTTTCTTAAAAAAGACTGATCACAATCTGAATTTTTTTGGATTGTAACAGTCCTCCAAGATTGGACAAACACCAGCCTTGCTGTTGCTGTTCGTCCACTAGGAACACTCATTTGTTTCGAATGTATTATATCTGGATAGTTTGTTAATTAAAACATTAAAAATAAATGCTGGGTTTTTGAAAACCATAGAGTAAAATTAGAAAAAAACGGCAAAAATTTAATTTCAGACTATTCTCAATGGAAGTGGAAGTAGGAATAGCTCCCTTTGTAGTTTACAAAAGTTGTGTTAATTGTTATGTACTTCCGGCGAATTTAATCATAGTAGACCCAGGAAACATTTTTTGTGCAATTTTAATGAAAAGGGCTGAAACGTTTGAAACGCATAGCCAAAATGTTTGCCAAAATAAAATTAAAATAGTCAACAATACTTTTTTGTAATTAAAAATAAAATCAACAGTATTATTGTTAACAACTCTAACATATTTTAGCAGAATGCACGACATTTTAAGCGAAAATTCCGGAATAAGTGAATAAGAATAAAAATAACACAAATCGGTCTAATATTCACAAAAAATAAACCACGATAAGTCGCTCTAGAAAAAGAAATTCAAGAAAATCTTTTTTAATTTCATATTCTACGCTGGATGGGTGTTTCAATGATACCACTCACAACTCTCTGCGATGAATATGTCGATCGGTCCAAATCGACTGAACCAAAAAAAACCACAAATAAAAAGTCTTTGTCAGTAAGGTTGAAAATGTTTTTGGCCCAAGTAAACCCCAAAAAATGTTTTGAATAAAAGTTATAAAACAAGCTGCGTAAATTTTTAAATGCACGGAACAAGGAACCACTTAACTCCATAATAAGCAGCTCATTGAATTTACGTCCTCTCATCTCCAAAATATAACATCATGAAAAAGTTTGCATCATAAAAAAAAGTGAATAAATTTTTTAAAAGGCTGAAGATATACCCACGAAACAATGAATTAGTTAACTCTATATACTAAACAGTTAAATTTTCACATAGTACTTTTTGTTCACAAGCAAGCAAAAAATGACAGAAAAAACTACTAAATTTGCAAAATTAAACAATAATCTTTTTCTTAAAATTATTCGTGAACTGAAATACTAGTTAACCACTTGTGAATCGGAACTGCGGTTAAGTTATCAATATTAAATGAGTGTGTCTGAATGAGGTCAGATTGCAAGTTAGGTTTTACTAAAGCTAAGTTCCGATATCGAAAATTTGACACCCCTCACCTACACCTCCGTCCCATGATCCGTTGACTGTAATTCAGAAAATGTCTGCAGGAGCTCAAGAGCTGATTTACAAAGAGTCAAAACGATTCAGTGTTTTGTTGATTAGTCCAGGGCGTGAAATGAATCGCATTTTGGAAAAAATAGAGAGGAAACGGAAAGGAAAAGTATCTCGTATTTTTTCAGAATAAATTTCAGCTCAAAAAACTAAACCGAGCTTCGCCTCTTTTGATATTTGCTCATTTTGGTATTTTGTGACACACAATTGGCTACATTTTTTTAAAAAAATAATTAATAACAAATAATAATAATAATAATAATAATAATAATAATAATAATAATAATAATAATAATAATAATAATAATAACAATAATACTAATAATAATAATAATAATAATAATAATAATAATAATAATAATAATAATAATAATTATAATAATAATAATAATAATAATAATAATAATAATAAAAATAATTGAAGAGCCTGGGAAGTATCTTTGTGATACTTTTATAATTGTGAGCGCTTTCTGCAACCTTCCTTCAATTTGCACTGCGGTTTTAAAAATCATTGTCATCAAAAAAAAGCAGCAAAGTTGGGAAACTCTTCCGCCGATACATTTCACCTTTTTTGTTGCGCATACAATTTTTTGTTCTGACTAACAATTAATTTTGAAAAGTTTGAAAAAAATGCTGGGTTTTTGAAAACCATAGAGTAAAATTAGAAAAAAACGGCAAAAATTTAATTTCAGACTATTCTCAATGGAAGTGGAAGTAGGAATAGCTCCCTTTGTAGTTTACAAAAGTTGTGTTAATTGTTATGTACTTCCGGCGAATTTAATCATAGTAGACCCAGGAAACATTTTTTGTGCAATTTTAATGAAAAGGGCTGAAACGTTTGAAACGCATATCCAAAATGTTTGCCAAAATAAAATTAAAATAGTCAACAATACTTTTTTGTAATTAAAAATAAAATCAACAGTATTATTGTTAACAACTCTAACATATTTTAGCAGAATGCACGACATTTTAAGCGAAAATTCCGGAATAAGTGAATAAGAATAAAAATAACACAAATCGGTCTAATATTCACAAAAAATAAACCACGATAAGTCGCTCTAGAAAAAGAAATTCAAGAAAATCTTTTTTAATTTCATATTCTACGCTGGATGGGTGTTTCAATGATACCACTCACAACTCTCTGCGATGAATATGTCGATCGGTCCAAATCGACTGAACCAAAAAAAACCACAAATAAAAAGTCTTTGTCAGTAAGGTTGAAAATGTTTTTGGCCCAAGTAAACCCCAAAAAATGTTTTGAATAAAAGTTATAAAACAAGCTGCGTAAATTTTTAAATGCACGGAACAAGGAACCACTTAACTCCATAATAAGCAGCTCATTGAATTTACGTCCTCTCATCTCCAAAATATAACATCATGAAAAAGTTTGCATCATAAAAAAAAGTGAATAAATTTTTTAAAAGGCTGAAGATATACCCACGAAACAATGAATTAGTTAACTCTATATACTAAACAGTTAAATTTTCACATAGTACTTTTTGTTCACAAGCAAGCAAAAAATGACAGAAAAAACTACTAAATTTGCAAAATTAAACAATAATCTTTTTCTTAAAATTATTCGTGAACTGAAATACTAGTTAACCACTTGTGAATCGGAACTGCGGTTAAGTTATCAATTTTAAATGAGTGTGTCTGAATGAGGTCAGATTGCAAGTTAGGTTTTACTAAAGCTAAGTTCCGATATCGAAAATTTGACACCCCTCACCTACACCTCCGTCCCATGATCCGTTGACTGTAATTCAGAAAATGTCTGCAGGAGCTCAAGAGCTGATTTACAAAGAGTCAAAACGATTCAGAGTTTTGTTGATTAGTCCAGGGCGTGAAATGAATCGCATTTTGGAAAAAAAATAGAGAGGAAACGGAAAGGAAAAGTATCTCATATATTTTCAGAATAAATTTCAGCTCAAAAACTAAACCGAGCTTCGCCTCTTTTGATATCTGCTCATTTTAGTATTTTGTGGCACACAATTCGCTACATTATTTTTTTTAAATAATTAATAGCAAATAATAATAATAATAATAATAAAAATAATAATAATAATAATAATAATAATAATAATAATAATAATAGTAATAATAATAATAATAATAGTAATAATAATAATAATAATAATAATAATAATAATAATAATAATAATAATAATAATAATAATAATAATAATAATAATAATAATTGAAGAGCCTGGGAAGTATCTTTGTCATACTTTTATAATTGTGAGCGCTTTCTGCAACCTTCCTTCAATTTGCACTGCGGTTTTAAAAATCATTGTCATCAAAAAAATGCAGCAAAGTTGGGAAAAATCTTCCGCCGATACATGTCACCTTTTTTGTTGCGCATACAATTTTTTGTTCTTGAAAAAAATGGTTTTCAAAAAAAGTTAAGGATAAATCTTGGAAGGAGTCCCAGATTAAAAATGCGGAGAGGAAGAGTGTTCTAGGAAAACAATTGCCTCATGAATTCGGTATGCCAATGGGAGTTTTGTTATCGAAATAATTTATTTCTTTTATTATCTCTTCCTTTTGGGTGTAACCCCTCTAAAAGCAGCTTGATGCTACAGATAACCAAAACAACGGTTTTCTTCATTTCGGTTGCAACTCCTCCTAAAAAAGAGCACTGAATTTTTGCTGCGCAATCAAATTGACTTTGACCCTTATATTGACCGCAGCTAGATATTACAGCCCATCAAAATAATCTGCTTTCAAACAAGTCAATTGGATCTACAAAAGTTACCAATTCTGTTTTTTTTTTCATTTTAGTTTCGCATCGATCTTGCTCGCTACTAGTAATTGTTTCTAATTCTCAATAAAACATGGCCGAGATACATTCTTATAACAAGTGGAGGAACCTTAGTTTAGACCATCTAAACAGAAAAAGTATATAGTTGAGAAAGTTTTTGCCCGAATTTCTTCAAATTTAAAAGAAACGATCAAAGAGTTGTTAAATCTGTTAAATACATTTAATGTTTACACAATTTGATTGGCTGTTCAAATTTTTTCACAATTGTTGCAATAAAAAAGACACCTAGAACAACCGGATAAGCTGTTTAATTGAAAACATAATCGAGTGCTTGCAGCTAAAACATTTTGTAGGAAAGAAGTAACAAAAGTGTACGACAACTTTGTGGACTTTTTTCTAGCTTGCATAATGCTTCAGTTTTACAACTTAAAACGCAAAACAAAGAAGTCACCTTTTAACGATTTAACACAAAACGGAAATTTGCGTTCGCTAAATAAAACATTTAACTAAAAAATTTAATTAAAAAAATGTTTATCAATTTTGGCCACACTTAAACAACGAAAAAAAGTTAAGGTGAGTTTAAGTTTCAGTAGAAAGTAATATACAGGAAAGCCATAACCAAAAAGGTTACTGAAACAAAGCAACTTATACAGAGAGACCCTAAAAAGTTATTATTTGGTAGCGGAGAAAAATAGAAAGATGTAATAAAACAATTTTTAATTAAAAAAATTAATTCTTGTTTTTGAATATTTTCCATTTAGCCGTTTAAATTTGTTGATAAAAGTCGAATAGTCAATAAAAAGATTTCAAATAGTTCAAAGCTCGTGCAAAGACTTTCTACGGAAAAGAAAAACATTTATTGAAGAGACTTTAACTTTTTCTCATCGGTTGTTCCAGTGATCAGTTCTTGATATGACCTTAAATAAAAGCAAACTATTCTGTTAAACTTTGAGGTCCATTTTTTTTGTCTCAGTTTCTTAAATATTTGAGGTCGGTTAATATCCCCTGTCGGCCAAAACTTTGTCTGTCCGCTAGGTCATAGCTATAATTTTGGATTTTCTTTAAAAGGCGGTAACTTCTTTACAATTTGTTTGATATCATTGAATATATTGCTATTTGAAATGAAGTCTTAGTTTGCGACAATTAAACAAATCAGAATGGATAATTATCTTTTTTGAAAACTTTTCTATTTCTCAAAAAAAGTATTTTATCTTCTGCCACCATTTCTTACAATACATTTAGTGTTTTTGATGTTAGGTGCCCCGCCACAAGAAGACAGAATTTCTCATTGCGCGTTAATTTTGGTTGAGAAAAAAATGATTTAATTTCGGCTGAAGAAACGTCTATCACGTCATGATTGAAAATGACCGTCCTGGTGTAACCAGCTTTATACTACAATGCATCAAAATTATCTACTTTCCGGCGGGTTAATCGTTTCGACAAAAACTGTCACTGCTGTTTTTCAGTTTAGTTCCGCAGTTCATTGGTTACTTTTAGTTTTTTTTATCAACTATTAAACTGATAAAACAGAGCAGCAAAATCAGATTTTGCGGGCTTTGCACAAATGGAAAGTCTAATTGCTTATTTGACATAAGTTTTGTGCAAAAATAGCAAATAAGAAATGGAGAGGAACCCGTACCTTGGTCTACGACTAATCCAGCGCTGTAACATTAAATTTTTCATTCTGATTTTTGCCTGACACTTGTTCTGTTCATGTCAGTTTTGGGAATTTATAGTCTGTATTAAAAGATGACTCATTAGGGCATGATTTTGTTTATATGAATTTTATCTGAGCAGCAATAAAACGCGGCTGAATTTTATCGGGGCATTATTATAAGGTGGCTGAAATTTAGCGGCACATGAATAAAAAGCGGCTGACTTTCATCTAGGCATGAACCGAAGGCGACGGATTTGAATCTGTGCAGCATAATTATAATTGCTCGCCCGTATTATTTACTTAAGTGTTCTCTCAAGTGGCAATTAAAACGCGCTCTACTCTATACTCATGACTACAGTTTGTTACTCAAAACTGCGTTTACATGCGCTATGATGACTCTGACTCTAGTAAAAAGCATCAACGGAAAATATCTAGTTAAGAATACAAAATGTGAAAAAAAGTGAAAAATTTGAATTAAATTGAATTGAAAGTGAAATAAATGAATTGAATGAATGAATGAATTGAAGAGTTTCACTTTGAAGTGAATGAATTGAAGTTTGAGTTCACTTTCACATGGACACACAGGTCACTTTCTTTTTTAAACTCTCCTCGCCATTCTCTGTATTCTCCCCGGTGCACGTACGTGACCTTGTCATCAATGAGTCTTCAGTTGCAGCCGGGAAAATTTGCTGCAGAGGCTTCACTGAAGTCTGAATAAGTGAAGAGGGTGACTCGTAAATCTCCATCTTCATCAGCAGAGGCCCTCAGAGTTACGAAAGGTTGCAAGCAAAGTAAAATGGACCTGAAACAAAGGAAAGCGAGCCGGCCGATACTGAAAACAAACAAAATACACTTGAATACATGACAGCTTCTAGGAAAGACAAAGACCGAACAAATGACATCAATTAAAGCGGATAGAAGCAATAAGAGTCAAAATCTGATAACCATGTACAAAACTATTTAGAAACTATCAAATTCTCGGATCACTGAGAGGATTAGGGATGCCATATGGCGATACCCTTCTCCATACTTATCGAAGTGGTATCTACAGTTATCATCGAAATCTTCCCTTCTGACTATTCTAGTACTTTTAAGTTGACTTCCTAATTGGTTCCTCAGGAACATATTGATTTTAGACACCATTTCTGGGGGCAAGTCTTTCCTTCGCATGTTCCCTGCAAAAATGACTTTCGTGGGCCAAATTGCATCTCGAAACTCCATGAATTTCAAACAAATATATTGCACAGATTTGGTTTTTGCATCATTATCCCCAACAATCACAAATACACCTTTGTATTGCCTTGCGTCTGTTACAAGGCTCATTAAATGTTGACATCGTCGACCTCCTTCTCCATCGTATTTTACACTATAAAAACACTTTTTTTGAGCCAGTTTAAGCAAGCAATATTCAGATATGCAGCAACAGAGTTTTCTCACCCGAATTCTTGCAAGAGCAGATCTTGCTGGAGATACTCCTTGGCGTCCCGAATATTCGAGTCGCCAATGATCAAGTACTCATTCTGATAAAAAATTTTAATTTTAAATGATTTTTTCTATATGATGGAGCAAAACATAATAATTTCCCGCCTGCAGTTCATAATCGACTCGTGTAACTCAACCGTAATAACAACCTGTTCCATCTTCTTGATACAATCCAAACAATTCAATCAAATCAAAGTCAGTTCAACAAACACAAAGTTCAAATACAAGTCTCAATCAAATCTGAAATACACAACATATGAAGACCATTGAGTCTACTATTCAAACACTGGAAAAAGGTTAACATAAATACACTGGTGCATTCACATCAATCAGGTAGAAACGGCGGAGGTCGGTGGAGGTCGGCGGAGGTCAGAAGTCGGCGGAGGTCGGTGGAAGTCGGCGGAGGTCGGCGGAGGTCGGTGGAAGTCGGCGGAGGTCGGAAGTCGGCGGAAGTCGGCGGAGGTCGGTGGAAGTCGGCGGAGGTCGGTGGAAGTCGGCGGAGGTCGGTGGAAGTCGGCGGAGGTCGGAAGTCGGCGGAAGTCGGCGGAGGTCGTTGGAAGTCGGCGGAGGTCGGAAGTCGGTGGAAGTCGGCGGAGGTCGGTGGAAGTTGGCGGAGGTCGGAAGTCGGTGGAAGTTGGCGGAGGTCGGTGGAAGTCGGCGGAGGTCGGAAGTCGGTGGAAGTCGGCGGAGGTCGGTGGAAGTCGGCGGATGTCGGAAGTCGGCGGAGGTCGGCGGAAGTCGGTGGAAGTCGATGTGTCAGTTAATTGTGGTGTAGTATGTACAAGTTAGGCTAGAATGCAGCTCCGGGTATCGCCACGTTGAAAATTTCATGCATGATATCAGTCATTCGAAATTTTCAAAATTTGCTATGTACAGTCTGTTAGTTCTTCGTCTGTACAGTCTGAACTGAGACATTCTGTGCAGTGTTAACCAATAATGTAAATGATGCTGCGAAGAAAAAAAACAGACTGGGATTTTTCTTAATCGACTCTGGGCAGACTGGCAAATTTATTTACACTGCTATTTGTCTGGTACAGTACTGGTTACAATTGAAAGTCAATGGTACAGCGCTGAAACTCACTGCGACCTAGGTACGGGAACCTATTTAGAAAATCCGTTCAGAAGTAAAGTTGCAGAATGAACAATTAAAATGAGTTTTTTAGATTTAAACGCTAAACCAATAGTTTATATGACAATTTACCCAAACCGGGTACCATTATACCCAATGCACTCTGATATTGTCGTTCAATATTCCAATTACAAATTACCAGTCGCCTTTCAACGCATGTTTCACTATACCCAAATGGAAAAATTAATCCCATGTTCGGTTGTGATGGTCTTATATCAAGTCCCACAGGTCACTGAGGCGTGGCCATGGCCGCTATAAAAACATTAAAACGCGTTAATAGCGACTGGTAATATGTAATCGGATTAATGAACGAAAATATTTAAGTACATTGAGTATAGTGGCATCGGGCATAATGAAATTGGGAATTTTGGCAATAGGTACAATGGCAGAGTCTTGAAATTTTTCTCATCTCTTGATTCCGTGACAAGAGTTCAGTACTTTGCTAAGCAATTGCTTGCGTTTCAAATTTTTGAAGATGTATAAATCTAAAGTTTGTTTGCTATCTTGATGTTTTTGGAGATAAGGATGGAGTGTATGTTCAACACATGTGTTCGCTAAAGTGCAGCCTTAGAAAAGGTTTCAGTTGGAATCACCGTCGATTACCAAACAAATATTTGCAAATGAGATCTGCGGTACTGTTACTGAACCAAGTGTTAATTTTAAGATTATGTTAATTTTAAGAAAGAATGTGTTAATTAGTTCACTGCTGACAAAGTTCTAATTTATTTCAACAGTCCACTAACTGCGTTTAGCGTCCGTCCCCTCCTGTTCGTTAATTTCATCAATTGCCTGCTTTTTTTTCGTCAACTCAGGCAATTTGTTCATCACCCTCTCATTGGGTGAGTCGAGAAGAATCAATTAATATACAAAGTCCCATTGGGTGACATGATAGTACAGCTTCAACATTGCCTTGGCTATAATTCTTCTGTCATTAGTTAGCAGACCAAGCAAAAGATAGAATAAGGTTTTAAGAAAACGATTTTTCGTCTTGCGGTTTAAAATTTTGTATTTTGTTTGTTCCTTCGATTGATGTCGGTGGGGTAGTATCTGTCTGGTTGAAACTTGAGCCTCAGTAATTAAATTGAATTTTCAGTCCTGTTGCTGCAATTCAAAAATGTACTTCTAGAAGTTAATTGTGAATTTAAAAGTTTGACGTTTTTGAGTCCTCAGCGCCATGATTTGAAATTCCAAACTTACCTTATCAATGTTAAATTTAATTTACTTAACTATGTCTTCTGTAACTTATAGAGGATGAAATTGATTTTTTAAAGTAAAATCCCATCGTTTAAAGGAGGAACAAGTTTTTGGAGAGGATTTGATTGCAAAGAATCAAGCAAATATGCAAACAAGACCTTGCTTCCATTGGTCATCCCATTTTATTCATCAAACAAACGTCTTTTTTTTCTTTGGTGATGTTTTTTTAATGTTTTGTATATTCAAATTTTAATAGTCAATGAGCCATAACAGGAATCATGAACCTGAAAAAGAATAAGAAAAGGGCTGAAGTTGTGTAAGGAAACAGTGGAAAATGCGGAAAGAGTGAAAAGAGTGGAAACGTTAAGTGCTGAAATTTTGTCACTAAAGCGCCGAATTTGCTTACGACGAGTGCTGAAAACGATGAAATATACGAACGAAATGCGCTGACAAAGTCCTGATATGAGTCTGTAGCGGAAAAAAGCTTAAATAATTATCAGCTTAATGTGTTTGTAAATGCCAAAATTGAGTAAGAATTGTGCTAAAACTTTAGCACATTAATCTTAATTTTTTCTGCTGATAAATACGTTTTTCAGCGACTGTCAACGCAATTTTTTCATAATTTTCTGAAACTAATTTTGACCCTTTTGTGTCAAAAGGTTTGTCACAGGCAATCATTTTGGATTTTCTTAGAAAGGGGTACCGTATCTTGATAGCCAGCAGAGCTGCCTTCTCGTCAATTTTTATCAGCCGAATTAAATGTGGTCTGCAAGAATTAACTTTTTCTTGCAAGATTCTTGCAAGATCTTGTAAGATTAACTATTTTGAAAGAAAAAATTGGCTCAAAAAACATTAAAAACAAAAAAAGCGCTCAAAAATAGCCGCAAGAGCCGTCCTCGGTCATTATCCCAAGTCCTATCCTAGCAACAAAACTTTTTGCACGCGTCAACAATTGAATTTAAAAAAATGAAAAAGCATCACAAAAAGAAACAAAGACATCGAATTATCAATCTATCACAAAAAAGAAGGCCCTTCGCGACATCTCTTATTTTCTTCTTTTTCTCTTTTTAACTTTTCGCTTCTTCTTTTTCTTCAAATTTTTAAATTTTTGATCGTTCGTCGGGTGTGGAATTATCATAATTTTGTGGCTTTTCCTCGGCCTCGGAATGTCGGTTGTTTCTGATGAGAAAGGAAAAATGAACAACACAGAACAGCAGAAACAGTTCCATGCACAAAGGAGCCTGGTTAACCCTCCCAAACCACCCAAAGAAGCCCCAGCAGAGCAAATCCTAATGCTTGAGCCAAACACCTTGTGGCGGGGAAAGAAAAAAAGTGAAAAACACCTAATTCTTAAAGTGACGCAAGCAGAACAAGCCTAGCAGCCTAGCAGAAGACCCCACCAGAAAGAAACATCGAACACTAAGTGTGCCCGTGGAAACCTAACGCACAGGAAAAAAAGAGGGGGAACAGCACCAAAAAAGTCACCATTTTGTGATGATTTGGGGGCTTGCACAAGTTCTCTGTTCTTTTTTTACTATCAGTTTAGTTTCCCTGTGTCTCTACTTGATTTTGACAAACCATGCTTGCAAGCAAAAACATGGTTTGCCAAAATCAATTGGAGACATGGGGAACTTGAATTGATAGAAAGGAGGGAACAGAGAATTTGAACAAGCCCCCAAATCATCACAAAATAGTGGCTGCAGCAACAAAACGCAAAGAGGCACAGAGAGAGAGAGAGAGAGACTGTTTCTTGCAATAGATGTGTTCTCAGTCACATTCTGTTCTCGTTTTTCTTTCACATTTTTAATCCTATTCTTCGCTTCTCCATTCATTGTTTCTGCATGTTTGCGCAAAGAATCAAAACAGCGGATACAATGGCCAAAAAAGGAACGTTAGGATTAAAAAGGTGAACGGTATAAAGAAAAACGAGCACAGAGCGTGACTGAGAAAACAAATATTGCGAGTAACAGATGTGCGCCCCTGTCTTTTCGTCAACCTCTTTTCTGTGATAAAATGTGTTTGGACATGGTCCGAGCATATTGTTCTATTTTGTTTCAAGTGTTATGCATCTCCTGTTTATATTATCAGAACATGTTTTGCCGGCAGGCAAATCATGGTCTGCTAAAATAAAATGGAGAAACAGAGAACTTGGAAAAAAAATCAACACTCACGGTTTTGCTCAAACCCAAAGCAGCACAGAGAAGCGGTTGAAGAAAAGACAGGCGCGCAAAGTGCCTTTTTTGCGTTGGTTGGGTTTTCAGAGACAAATAATTTTCATTTACTTTTTTCTGTATGCATCTCTAAGCTTTCTTTTGGTTTCATCAGACACTGTTTATGCTGGCTCGCGCAACATTGTCGCAAGCGAGCAAAATCATTGACTGATGAAACTTAAAAGAGGCTGGAGGTTGGAAAGGAAAAACTAGAAAATGAAAATTATTCCCCTCTGAAAACGAAATCATTGCAAAAAGGGCTCAAAAATCAAACCAAACCGGGTTGAAGAACTCCTCGTTCCCGCCAGCCAGCCCCCAACCCAGCCACTCCAGTTCCTCCTCGTGTGTCTTTTCCTCGTCCTCGGAGTGCCGACAGTTCCTGAGATTTACTCCTTCTTGCGACAGTTGTGTTCTCACTCACATTCTGATCCCATTTTTCATTCTACCATTCACTATTTTAATCTTATTGCTCGTTTTCTCAGGAATTGTTTCTGGTTGTTTGCGTCTTTGCTTTGTTTGCGTCTTATGTGAACGGTCGAAAGAAAAATGACAAAAGAATGTGACTGAGAATACAACTATTGCAAGAAAAGGTCCCTCTTTGTGTGCATTTTTCCTTGCATTGACTATAGGAAAAAGAACATAGAGAAAAAAAGTTCTCCAAGTCATTATAAATAGTTGGTTGAAGGAGAAAAAACCAAAAATAACCACACAAAGAGGGACTGTTCCTCGAAATAATTGTCTTTTCAGTCACATTCTGTTCTCATTTTTTTACCGTTCATATTTTTAATCCTAATGTTCATCTTTTCAGCCACTGTTTCTGCTTGCTTGCGCAAATACGCAAACAAGCAGAAACAGTGGCTGAAAAGATGAACATTAGGATCAAAAATATGAACGGTAAAAAAATGACAACAGAATGCAACTGAGAATTCAACTAGTGCAAGAAAGGGTCCATCTCAATGTGTTTTTTATTGTTTTTGCCCTGCAGCCATTTTTTTGTGATGATTTTGAGTCCTATACAAATTCTTTACTCCTTTTCTCACTGTCAATTGAAGTGCCTTGTGTCTCAGGTTGATTTGGCAAACCCAGTTTTTGCTTTCAAGCAAGAACATGGTTTGCTAAAATCAACCTGAGACACAAGGAACTTCAATTGACAGTGAGAAAAGGAGTAAAGAATTTGTAAAAATTGCCAAATCAACACAAAAAGGTGACCGAAGTAAAAAAAACAAAAAAGGCACACAGAGAAAGAGAGAGAGAGTGTTCCTTGCAATAGTTGTGTTCTTATTCACATTCTGATCTCATTTTTATTCCTTTCATTCACATATTTAATACTATTGTTCATTTTTTAGCCACTGATTCTGCCTGTTTGCCTATTTGCTCAAGCAGACAGAAACAATGGCTGAAGAAATGAACCATAGGATTAAAAATATTAACAGTAGAATGACAAATGAAAACAGAAGTTTACTGAGAACACAACTTTTGAAAGAAAGGGTCCTTCTCGGTGTGCTTTTTTCCCTTTCAGCCAATTTTTTGTGATGCCATTGAGTCTTTAACATATTCTCTGGTCCTTTTTCCACTGTCAATACAAGTTCATTGTGTATCAGTTTTATTTTGGCAAACCAGGTTTTTGCTTTAAAGCAAGAACATGGTTTGCCAAAATCAACCTGAGACACAAGGAACATGAATGGACAGAGCAAAATAGAGTAACGAATTTCTAAAACTCACACATTATCACGAAAAGTTAATTGAAGGAAACAAATTTGGAAAAGTACACAAACAGGGACTGATCCATGCAAAGTTGTGTACTCAGTCACATTCTGTTCTCATTTTACTTTCTACCGTTCAATTTTTCAATCCTATTATTCATTTGTTCAGCGGCTATTTCAGATTGCATGCTTGTTTGCACGAAAAAGCAGAAAAAGAGTATGAAAAAATGAACAATAGGATTGAAAAAGTGAACTGTAGAATAAAAAAAGGAGAACAGAAAGTGACAGAGAACACATCTATTGCAAGAAAGGGTCACTCTGTGTGATCTTTTTTGTTTCTTCTCCTTCAGCCACCTATTTGTGGTGATTTTGAGACTTTTACAAAATCTCTTTTCTTTTTCCCACTGTCAATGCAAGTTCTTTGTGTCTCAGGTTGATTTTTGGCAAACCAAGTTTTTGCTTTCAAGCCAGAAAATGGTTTGCCAAAATCAACCCGAGACACAAGGAACTTGAACTGACAGTGGGAAACGGAGTAAAGAATTTCTATAAGTCTCAAAATCATCATAAAATTTAGCTGCATGGCAAAACAAAAAAATGAAACAGAGTTGGACACTTTCTTGCAATAGTTGGGTTCTAAGTCACTTTCTCATCTCATTTTTCTTTCTACTGTTTACATTTTTAATCCTTTTTATCATTTTTTCAGCAACTGTTTCTGCTTGTTTGCGCAAAGTGCAAAAAAGTACAAACAATGGCTAAAAATGAAGAATAGGATTTAAAATGTGAACGGTAGAAATAAAGATGAGATGAGAATGTGACTTAGAACCCAACTATTGCAAGAAAGTGTCCAACTCTGTGTAATTTTTTTGTTTTTGCCCTCCAGCTAAACTTTGTGATGATTTTGAGACTTATACAAATCCTGTACCCCTTGTCTGACTGTCAATGGTAAATTCTTGTCTCTCCAGTTGATTTTGCTTGCAAACAAAAACATGGTTTGCCAAAATCAACCTGCGACACAAGGAACTAAAATTGACAGTGTCAAAAGGAGTAAAGATTTTGTAAAAGTAACCAAAATATCACACAAAGAGGTGACTGAAGGAAAAAACAACAAAATTAAGCACATAGAGAGGGACTGTTCCTTGCAATAGTTTTCCTCTCAATCACTTTCTGTTCTCATTTTTCTTTCTACGATCAGATTATTAATCCTAGTTTCATTTTTCAGCCGCTGTTTCCATTTGTTTGCGCAAAGACGCAAGCAAGCAGAAGTAATGGCTGCAAAGATGAACAATAGGGTTTAAAATGTGGACGGTAGAAAGTAAATTGAGAACATAATGTGACTAAGAGCAAAATTATTGCAATGAACAGTCCCTCTCTGTGCTTTGTTTGGTTTCTTTAAATCAGTCACCTTTTTGTGATGATTTGTTGACTTGTAAAAATTCTTTAGTCCTTTTCCTACTGTCAGTGCAATTTCCTTGGCTCTCCAGTTTATTTTGACAAACCAAGTTTTTGCTTTCAAGCAAGAACATGGTTTGCTAAAATCAACCTCAGACACAAGGAACTTGAATTGACAGTAGGAAAATGTGTAAAGAATTTGTAAAAGTCACCAAATCATCACAAACAAGTGACTGAAGTAAAAAAAACAAAAACGGGCACACAAAGATGGAGTGTTCTTGCAATAAATGTGTTCTTATTTACTTTTTGATCTCATTTTTGTTCCTTTCGTTCTCATATTTAAAACTTTTGTTCATTTTTCAGCCACTGATTCTGCCTGTTTGCCTATTTGCTCCAGCAGACAGAATCAATGGCTGAAGAAATGAACAATAGCTTTGAAAATACGAACATTAGAATAACAAATGAGAACAGAAAATTACTGAAAAGACCACTATTGAAAGAAAGAGTCCTTCTTTGTGTGCTTTATCCCTTTCAGCTAATTTTTTGTGATGCCTGTGAGACTCTAACATATTATGTACTCCTTTTTCCACTGTCAATGCAAGTTCCTTGTGTATCAGGTTTATTTTGGCAAACCAGTTTTTTGCTTTCAACTAAGAACATGGTTTGCCAAAATCAATCTGAGACACAGGGAACATCAATTGACAGAGCAAAATGGAGTAAAGAATTTGTAAAAGTCACCAAATCCTCAAAAAACTAATTGAAGGAAAGAATTTTTAAAAAGCACACAAAGAGGGACTGTTCCTTCCTCATTTAACTTTCTACCGTTCAATTTTTTAATCCTATTGTTCATTTTTTTCAGCGGCTGTTTCAGATTGTTCGCGTCTCTGCGCAATCAAGCCGAAAAAAAATTGAAAAAATGAACAATAGGATTGAAAAGTGAACTGAAGAATGAAAAAAAAGGAGAACAGAAAGTGACTGAGAACACATATATTGCAAGAAAGGTTCCTTCTGTGTGGTCTTTTTTGTTTCTTCTCCTTCAGCCACTTATTTGTGGTGATTTGAGACTTTTACAAATTCTCTTTTCTTTTTCCCACTGTCAATGCAAGTTCTTTGTGTCTCAGGTTGATTTTGGCAAACCAAGTTTATGCTTTCAAGCCAGAATATAGTTTGCCAAAATCAATCTGAGACACAAGGAACTTGAACTGACAGTGGGAAAAGGAGTAAAGAATTTTTACAAGTCTCAACATCTTCACCAAAATTTAGCTGAAGTGCAAAAACAAAAAAAATTACACGGAATTGGACACTTTCCTGCAATAGTTGTGTTTTAAGTCACTTTCTTATTTCATTCTTCTTTCTACTGTTCACCTTTTTAATCCTATTGTTCATTTGTCAGCCACTGTTTCGGCTTGTTTATGTTTGGCGCAAAAAAGCACAAACAATGGATGAAAAAGTAACAATAGGATTAAAAATGTGAACGGTAGAAAGAAAAATGAGATGACAATGTGACCAAGACCCCAACATTTGAAAGAAATGGTCCATCTCTGTGTGTTTTTTCTTGTTTTTGCCCTTCAGCCAACGTTTGTGATGATTTTGAGACTTGTACATACTCTGGTTTTTTCCCACTGTCAATGCAAGCTCCTTGTGTCTCAGGTTGATTTTGGCAAACCAAGTTTCTGCTTTCAAGCCAGAATATGGTTTGCCAAAATCAACCTGGGACACAAGGAACTTGAATTGACAGTGGGAAAAGTGTACAGAATTTGTAAAAGTTACCAAATCATCACAAAAAGGTAAGTGAAGTAAAAAAAATAAAAAAACGGCATCAAGAGATGCAGTGTTCCTTGCAATAGTTGTGTTCTTATTCATATTCTGTTCTCATTTCTATTCCTTTCGTTCACATATTTAATACTATTGTTCATTTTTAGCCACTGATTTTGCCTGTTTGCCTATTTGCTCAAGCAGACAGAGACAATGGCTGAAGAAATGAACAATAGGATTAAAAATATGAACAGTAGACGGACAAATGAGAACAGAAATTTACTGAAAACACAATTATTGAAACAAAGGGTCCTTCTCTTTGTGCTTTTTCCCTTTCAGCTAATTTTATGTGAGACTTTGAGACTTTAACTTATTTTGTACTCCTTTTTCCACTGTCAATGCAAGTTCCTTTTATATCAGGTTCGTTTTGGCAAACTAAGTTTTTGCTTTCAAGCCAGAACATAGTTTGCCAAAATCAACCTGGAAAACAAGGAACTTGAACTGACAGTGGGAAAAGGAGTAAAGAATTTTTACAAGTCATCACCAAAATTTAGCTGAAGGGCAAAAACAAAAAAAAAAATACACGGAATTAGACACTTTCTTGCAATAGTTGTGTTATAAGTCACTTTCTTATTTTTTTTCTTTCTACTGTTCACATTTTTATTCCTATTGTTCATTTGTCAGCCACTGTTTCGGCTTGTTTATGTTTTGCGCAAAAAAGCACAAACAATGGATGAAAAAGTAACAATAGGATTAAAAATGTGAACGGTAGAAGGAAAAATGAGATGACAATGTGACCAAGACCCCAACTTTTGAAAGAAAGGGTCCATCTCTGTGTGTTTTTTCTTGTTTTTGCTCTTCAGCCAACGTTTGTGATGATTTTGAGACTTGTACATATTCTGGCTTTTTTTCCCACTGTCAATGCAATCTCCTTGTGTCTCAGGTTGATTTTGGCAAACCAAGTTTTTGCTTTCAAGCCAGGATATGGTTTGCCAAAATCAACCTGAGACACAAGGAACTTGAATTGACAGTGGGAAATGAGTACAGAATTTGTAAAAGTTACCAAATCATCACAAAAAGGTGTGTGAAGTAAAAAAAAAATAAAAAAGGGCATCAAGAGATGCAGTGCTCCTTGCAATAGTTGTGTTCTTGTTCACATTCTGTTTTCATTTTTATTCCTTTTGTTCACATATTTATTACTATTGTTCATTTTTTAGCCGCTGATTCTGCCTGTTTGCCTATTTGCTCAAGCAGACAGAGACAATGGCTGAAGAAATGAACAATAGGATTAAAAATATGAACAGTAGACGGACAAATGAGAACAGAAATTTACTGAAAACACAATTATTGAAACAAAGGGTCCTCTCTTTGTGCTTTTTCCCTTTCAGCTAATTTTATGTGAGACTTTGAGACTTTAACTTATTCTGTACTCCTTTTTCCACTGTCAATGCAAGTTCCTTTTATATCAGGTTCGTTTTGGCAAACCAGGTTTTTAATTTCAAGCAAGAACATGGTTTGCCCAATCAATCTGGTGCACAAAGAACATGAATTGACAGAGCAAAATGGAGTAAAGAGTTTGTAAAAGTCACCAAATCATCAAAAAATTAAATGAAGGAAAAAAATTTAAAAAGCACACAAAGAGGGACTATTCCATGCAAAAGTTGTGTACTCAGTCACATTCTTTCCTCATTTTACTTTCTACCGTTCAATTTTTAAATCCTATTGTTCATTTTTTCAGCGGCTTTTTCAGATTGTTTGCGTATTTGCGCAAACAAGCAGAAAAAGAAATTGAAAAAATGAATATTAGGATTGAAAAAGTGAACTGTAGAATGAAAAAGGGAGAACGTAAAGTGACTGAGAACACATCTTTTGCACGAAAGGATCCCTCTCTGTGTTTTTTTCTGTTTTTTCCGCTTCAGTTACCTATTTGTGATGATTTTGAGACTTTTACAAATTCTATGTTCTTTTTCCCACAGTCAATGCAAGTTCCTTGTGTCTCAGGTTGACTTTGGCAAACCAAGTTTTTGCTTTTAAACCAAAAACTTGGTTTGCCAAAATTAACCTGAGAAACAAGGAACTTGAACTGACAGTGGGAAAAGGATTAAAGAAATTGTACAAGTCTCAGAATCATCACAAAATTTAGCTGTAGGCAAAAACAACAAAAATACACAGAGTTGGACATTTTCTTGCAAAAAAGGTTTTCTAAGTCACTTTCTCATGTCATTTTTCTTTCTACTGTTCACATTTTTAATTCTAATGCTCATTTTTCAGCCACTATTTCTGCTTGTTTGCGCTTTGCGCAAAAAAAGCACAAACAATGGCTGAAAAATGAACATTTAGATTAGTAATGTGAATGGTAGAATTAAAAAATGAGATGAGAATAAGAATTAGAACCCAATTATTGCAGGCAATGTTCCATCTCTGTATTGTTTAATTTTTCTCCTCAGCCAACTTTTGTGATGATTTTGAGACTTTTACAAATTCTGTACTCTTTTCCCACTGTCAATGCAAGTTCATTGTGTCTCAGGTTGATTTTGACAAACCAAGTTTTTTATTAAAAGCAAAAACTTGGTTTGCCAAAATCAACCTGAGACACAAGGAACTTGCATAACCTGCATTGACAGTGGGAAAATAGTACAGAATTTGTACAATTTTGAAAATTATCTCAAAAACTGGCTGAATGGCAAAAACAAAAAAAAACACTGCGATGGACACTTTCTTTCAAAAGTTGGGTTCTAAGTCACATTCTCCTCTCATTTTTTTCCACTGTTCACATTTTTAATCCTATTGTTCATTTTTTAGCCACTGTTTCTGCTTGTTTGCGCCTTGCGCAAAAAAAGCACAAACAATTGCTGAAAAATGAACAATTAGATTAGTAATGTGAACTGTAGAATTAAAAAGTGAGATGAAAATAAGAATTAGAACCCAACTATTGCAAGCAATATTCCATCTCTGTATTGTTTAATTTTGCCCTTTAGCCAATTTTTGTGACGATTTTGAGACTTTTACCAATTCTGTACTCTTTTTCCCACTGTCAATGCAAGTTCATTGTGTCTCATGTTTATTTTGGCAAACCAGTTCTTTGCTTTCAACTAAGAACATGGTTTGCCAAAATCAACCTGAGACACAAGGAACTTGCATAACCTGCATTGACAGTGGGAAAATAGTACAGAATTTGTACAATTTTGAAAATTATCTCAAAAACTGGCTGAATGGCAAAAACAAAAAAAAAACACTGCGATGGACACTTTCTTTCAAAAGTTGGGTTCTAAGTCACATTCTCCTCTCATTTTTTTCCACTGTTCACATTTTTAATCCTATTGTTCATTTTTCAGCCACTGTTTCTGCTTGTTTGCGCATTGCGCAAAAAAAGCACAAACAATGGCTGAAAAAGTAACAATAGGATTAAAAATGTTAACGGTATAAAGAAAAATTAGATGAGAATGTGACTTAGAACCCAAATTTTGAAAGAAAGGGCACATCTCTGTGTGTTTTTTCTTGTCTTTGCCCTTCAGCCAACTTTTTGTGATAATTTTGATACTTGTACAAAATCTGTTTATTTTTTTTCCACTGTCAATGCAAGTTCCTTGTGTCTCAGGTTGATTTTGGCAAATCAAGTTTTTGCTTTCAAGCAAAAACTTGGTCTGCAAAAATCAACATGAGACAAAGGATCTTGCCTTGACAGTGAGAAAAAGAGTACAGAATTTTGTTACAAGTCTCAAAATCATCACAAAATTTAGCTGAAGGCAAAAACAAAAAAAATTACACAGTTAGACCTTTTCTTGCAAAAGTTGGGTTCTAAGTCACTTTCTCATCTCATTTTTCTTTCTACTGTTCACATTTTTACTTCTATGGAGAGAGGAGGTGGGGGAGAAAGAGAAAGAGAGTGGGTGGAGAGAGAGAGAGAGAAGAGAAAGTGGGGGTGGAGAAAGAGAGAGAGAGAGAGAGAGAGAGAGAGAGAGGGATGGATAGAGAAAAGTGGGAGAGAAAAAGAGGGCGGATGAAGAGAGAGAGAGAGAGAGAGAGAGAGAGAGAGAAAGATGGGGAAAGAGGGAGAGGGAGTGTGGAGAGAGAGAGAGAGAGAGAGAGAGAGAGAGAGAGAGAGAGAGAAGGTTATGAAAGTGGGGGATGGAGAAAGAGAGAGAGAGAGAGAGGTGCGGGTGAAGAGAGAGAGAGAGAGATAGAGAGAGATAGAGGGAATTGAGGGAGATAAAATTCGGGGAGTGAAAGATACGGGGGTGGGGGAGTGAAAGAGAGCGGGGATGATGAGAGAGAGAGAGAGAAGAGAGAAATAGAGAGAGAGAGAGCGAGAGCGAAGGAATGGAGAGAGAAGGTGGGGAGAGAGAGAGAGAGAAAGTTGGGGATGGAGAAAGAGAGAGAGAGAGAGATAGAGAGAGATGGACAGAGAAAAGGGGGAGAGAAAGAGGGGGCGGAT
>NW_027453314.1:0-15527 GCF_964194025.1 Convolutriloba macropyga | reverse complement strand
CTTCAACTTCACAACTTTCACATGCTGATGTTTCTGCTTTCGCGTACTAGAAACAGCATAATACTTATTGCTTTGTCAAGAAGTGTGTGTGTCTTTCCCATGCGAAAGTTTCACCGGTCAGCAATAATTGCCGTGTCCAATTAAGGTTACTCATAGCTGTATAATACTAGGGAAAATGATTGAGGATTTAATATCAGATTTTCACATGTTGATGTTTCGGCTTTCGCCTACTAGAAACAACATAATACTAGTCTGCTAATAAATCTCGCTCAAATTGCCTTTTCACATACAGAAGTTTCACCTCTTCTTGGTCACTGTACAGATGATGCTGTCTGTTCTTTATTTGGTTCTGCTTATTATAAGGAGGGGCATCACTCCTTCCTCCTTGGTTTGCATGCATTAAGCCTGCTTTGTGAAAAGCGTATCTTTCTAGCTTTTCTTCGCCTTACTCGAGTAGGACGATACAATCCAGACATTAGTCAGTCTTGGTGTAAAGTCACTGAGTATTATTCGGTTCTGCTTTATTCAGCAATATGCTGTATAATTGTTGTAATTTGCGAACATATTTGTTCTCAGTTCCGAACTACTAGCGACGACAGATTACCAGCGGTCATGAGCCATCAAGGTAGTTCTTTGGTGCATCAAGTAGAGAGGTGCCATCAAACAACACTTCCCTAATAATGCTACACACATAGAATTTGCTACAGTGCAGCTTTTTACTTTGCAAAATTTGCGCACAAATTTTGCATAGAATAAATGTTTTATCAAGATTTTTAGATCCCCTCCCTTGAGAGAACGTTACTCCTTTAAGTGAACACCCCGCGGCGTCCTGTTGTTATTGCTTATAACCATTTCGCAAGCCGGAGGCATAATGCACTACGCAAGCCGCTACTTTGGCACAGAGGCACCTAGTTTTACACCCGGGACTTCAGGTGGCCCAGTTTTACACCCAGTACAGCGGTGCCAGTTGGTAACCCGGTGGATCCTCGGAGACCAGACATGATCATAGATCAAACCCGATGTATGCTACTCCTGAACGTATAGTATCTCCACTGTGCAATGAAATTATCGTTCGTTTCGGGCCTTCCTATACGTTCAGCAGACAATCGCTAGGAATTCACCTCGTGACCCGTGGTGACCACACTGGATTTCAAGTTTATTGATTTGGACAGACCTGTCATTTATTTTGCTTTTCAGCTTCAGTTCTGCTCGATCTAGCTTGCCTAAGGCTTGATCTCGCTTTGCTCACCCCTGTAGGAGCCTCTACTAGTACCACTCGGAGTAATGGGGAATCCACCAGACCTAATCGATGAATGCCATCAAACAACAAACATCATACCCGGCTTCATCAGGCATATTTTATTACTTCCGAGAGGTACTTTAGTATCAGATCTTTCTCCATGCCTCTTATGAGGACCCGTCAGACCTTTCGGTTTATCGTTTAGCTTCAGTCCTGCTCGATCTAGCTTTCCCAAGGCTCGATCTAGCTCTATTCGCCCCACTAGAGGGCTCTCTAAGACCCCTCGGTCTTAGTGTTAGCTCCGGTACTGCTCGGTCGTGCTTGCTGAAGGCCCGACCCAGCTTTAGTTAGATTCTCGTACTTTCTCTTGGCCTCTCTAGGAGGACCAGACAGACCTCTCGGTCTATCGTTTAGCTTCAGTCCTGCTCGATCTAGCTTGCCCAAGGCTTGATCAAGCTCTATTCGCCCCGCTAGAGGGCTCTCTAAGACCCCTCGGTCTTAGTGTTATCTTCTGTAATGCCTAACCAAGCTTACTACAGGCCTTGGTCAGGTCTTTATCGGTCACCGATTAGTAACAGACCAATCATAGGGCCTTCCACCCTATCCGGGTTGAGGTCTTTAGTCCAGCCATATTTTGACAAGACACCTCTCCCTAATAATGCCCCACACATAGAATTACTGTCCATGCAGTATTTAACTTGTGTTTTTTTCTAAAATTTGATTTTCACTTTTTGGAGGTTCATTTGCTCCTCTGACACTCTTTCAGCTTCAATCTTACTCGATCTAGCTTTCCCAAGGCTCGATCTAGCTCTATTCGCCCCACTAGAGGGCTCTCTAAGACACTTCGGTCTTAGTGTTAGCTCCGGTCTTGCTCAATCGTGCTTGCTGAAGGCGCGATCAAGCTTTAGTTAGCTTCTCGTACTTCCTCTTGGCCTCTCTAGGAGGACCAGACAGACCTCTCGGTCTATCGTTTAGCTTCAGTCCTGCTCGATCTAGCTTTCCCAAGGCTCGATCTAGCTCTATTCGCCCTGCTAGAGGGCTCTCTAAGACCCCTCGGTCTTAGTGTTAGCTCCGGTACAGCTCGGTCGTGCTTGCTGAAGGCCCGATCAAGCTTTAGTTAGATTCTCGTACTTTCTCTTGGCCTCTATAGGAGGACCAGACAGACCTCTCGGTCTATCGTTTAGCTTCAGTCCTGCTTGATCTAGCTTTCCCAAGGCTCGATCTAGCTCTATTCGCCCTGCTAGAGGGCTCTCTAAGACCCCTCGGTCTTAGTGTTAGCTCCGGTACAGCTCGGTCGTGCTTGCTGAAGGCCCGATCAAGCTTTAGTTAGCTTCTCGTACTTTCTCTTGGCCTCTCTAGGAGGACCAGACAGACCTCTCGGTCTATCGTTTAGCTTCAGTCCTGCTCGATCTAGCTTTCCCAAGGCTCGATCTAGATCTATTCGCCCTGCTAGAGGGCTCTCTAAGACCCCTCGGTCTTAGTGTTAGCTCCGGTACAGCTCGGTCGTGCTTGCTGAAGGCCTGATCAAGCTTTAGTTAGCTTCTCGTACTTTCTCTTGGCCTCTCTAGGAGGACCAGACAGACCTTTCGGTCTCTTGCTTAGCTTCAGTCCTGCTCGATCTAGCTTTCCCAAGGCTCGATCTAGCTCTATTCGCCCCGCTAGAGGGCTCTCTAAGACCCCTCGGTCTTAGTGTTAACTCCTGTAATGCCTAACCAAGCTTACTACAGGCCTTGGTCAGGTCTTTATCGGTCACCGATTAGTAACAGACCGATCATGGGGCCTTCCACCCTATCCGGGTTGAGGTCTTTAGTCCAGCCATATTTTGACAAGACACCTCCCCCTAATAATGCCCCACACATAGAAATACTGTCCATGCAGTATTTAACTTGTGTTTTTTCTAAAATTTGATTTTCACTTTTTGGAGGTTCATTTGCTCCTCTGACACTCTTTCAGCTTCAATCTTACTCGATCTAGCTTTCCCAAGGCTCGATCTAGCTCTATTCGCCCCACCAGAGGGCTCTCTAAGACACTTCGGTCTTAGTGTTAGCTCCGGTCTTGCTCAATCGTGCTTGCTGAAGGCGCGATCAAGCTTTAGTTAGCTTCTCGTACTTTCTCTTGGCCTCTCTAGGAGGACCAGACAGACCTCTCGGTCTATCGTTTAGCTTCAGTCCTGCTCGATCTAGCTTTCCCAAGGCTCGATCTAGCTCTATTCGCCCCGCTAGAGGGCTCTCTAAGACCCCTCGGTCTTAGTGTTAGCTCCGGTACAGCTCGGTCGTGCTTGCTGAAGGCCCGATCAAGCTTTAGTTGGCTTCTCGTACTTTCTCTTGGCCTCTCTAGGAGGACCAGACAGACCTCTCGGTCTCTTGCTTAGCTTCAGTCCTGCTCGATCTAGCTTGCCCAAGGCTTGATCAAGCTCTATTCGCCCCGCTAGAGGGCTCTCTAAGACCCCTCGGTCTTAGTGTTAGCTCCGGTACAGCTCGGTCGTGCTTGCTGAAGGCCCGATCAAGCTTTAGTTAGCTTCTCGTTTTTTCTCTTGGCCTCTCTAGGAGGACCAGACAGACCTCTCGGTCTATCGTTTAGCTTCAGTCCTGCTCGATCTAGCTTTCCCAAGGCTCGATCTAGCTCTATTCGCCCCGCTAGAGGGCTCTCTAAGACCCCTCGGTCTTAGTGTTAGCTCCGGTACAGCTCGGTCGTGCTTGCTGAAGGCCCGATCAAGCTTTAGTTGGCTTCTCGTACTTTCTCTTGGCCTCTCTAGGAGGACCAGACAGACCTCTCGGTCTATCCTTTAGCTTCAGTCCTGCTCGATCTAGCTTTCCCAAGGCTCGATCTAGCTCTATTCGCCCCGCTAGAGGGCTCTCTAAGACCCCTCGGTCTTAGTGTTATCTCCTGTAATGCCTAACCAAGCTTACTACAGGCCTTGGTCAGGTCTTTATCGGTCACCGATTAGTAACAGACCGATCATAGGGCCTTCCACCCTATCTGGGTTGAGGTCTTTAGTCCAGCCATATTTTGACAAGACACCTCCCCCTAATAATGCCCCACACATAGAATTACTGTTTATGCAGCTTTTCACTTGTGAAATTTTTAATTTTCGCAATTATTATAGAATAAGTGTTTGCGCAGCTTTTCATAGGTCGAGCTCTAGCTAGCTAGCTCAAGCTAGCTAGCTAGCTCAAGCTCAAGCTATCTAGCTCAAGCTCAAGCCAGCTAGCTCAAGCTCAAGCTAGCTAGCTAGCTCAAGCTCAAGCTAGCTAGCTAGCTCAAGCTCAAGCTAGCTAGCTCAAGCTCAAGCTAGCTAGCTCAAGCTCAAGCTAGCTAGCTAGCTCAAGCTCAAGCTCAAGCTAGCTAGCTCAAGCTCAAGCTCAAGCTAGCTAGCTAGCTCAAGCTCAAGCTAGCTAGCTAGCTCAAGCTCAAGCTAGCTAGCTAGCTCAAGCTCAAGCTAGCTAGCTCAAGCTCAAGCTCAAGCTCAAGCTAGCTAGCTAGCTCAAGCTAGCTAGCTAGCTCAAGCTCAAGCTAGCTAGCTAGCTCAAGTTCAAGCTAGCTAGCTAGCTCAAGCTCAAGCTAGCTAGCTAGCTCAAGCTCAAGCTAGCTAGCTCAAGCTCAAGCTAGCTAGCTCAAGCTCAAGCTAGCTAGCTAGCTCAAGCTCAAGCTCAAGCTAGCTAGCTCAAGCTCAAGCTCAAGCTAGCTAGCTAGCTCAAGCTCAAGCTAGCTAGCTAGCTCAAGCTCAAGCTCAAGCTAGCTAGCTAGCTCAAGTTCAAGCTAGCTAGCTAGCTCAAGCTCAAGCTAGCTAGCTCAAGCTCAAGCTAGCTAGCTCAAGCTCAAGCCAGCTAGCTCAAGCTCAAGCTCAAGCTAGCTAGCTAGCTCAAGCACAAGCTAGCTAGCTAGCTCAATCTCAAGCTAGCTAGCTCAAGCTCAAGCTAGCTAGCTCAAGCTCAAGCTAGCTAGCTAGCTCAAGCTCAAGCTCAAGCTAGCTAGCTCAAGCTCAAGCTCAAGCTAGCTAGCTAGCTCAAGCTCAAGCTAGCTAGCTAGCTCAAGCTCAAGCTCAAGCTAGCTAGCTCAAGCTCAAGCTCAAGCTAGCTAGCTAGCTCAAGCTCAAGCTGGCTAGCTAGCTCAAGCTCAAGCTAGCTAGCTAGCTCAAGCTCAAGCTAGCTAGCTCAAGCTCAAGCTCAAGCTCAAGCTAGCTAGCTAGCTCAAGCTAGCTAGCTAGCTCAAGCTCAAGCTAGCTAGCTAGCTCAAGTTCAAGCTAGCTAGCTAGCTCAAGCTCAAGCTAGCTAGCTAGCTCAAGCTCAAGCTAGCTAGCTCAAGCTCAAGCTAGCTAGCTCAAGCTCAAGCTAGCTAGCTAGCTCAAGCTCAAGCTCAAGCTAGCTAGCTCAAGCTCAAGCTCAAGCTAGCTAGCTAGCTCAAGCTCAAGCTAGCTAGCTAGCTCAAGCTCAAGCTAGCTAGCTAGCTCAAGTTCAAGCTAGCTAGCTAGCTCAAGCTCAAGCTAGCTAGCTCAAGCTCAAGCTAGCTAGCTCAAACTCAAGCTAGCTAGCTAGCTCAAGTTCAAGCTAGCTAGCTAGCTCAAGCTCAAGCTAGCTAGCTAGCTCAAGCTCAAGCTAGCTAGCTCAAGCTCAAGCTAGCTAGCTCAAGCTCCAGCTAGCTAGCTAGCTCAAGCTCAAGCTCAAGCTAGCTAGCTCAAGCTCAAGCTCAAGCTAGCTAGCTAGCTCAAGCTCAAGCTAGCTAGCTAGCTCAAGCTCAAGCTAGCTAGCTAGCTCAAGTTCAAGCTAGCTAGCTAGCTCAAGCTCAAGCTAGCTAGCTCAAGCTCAAGCTAGCTAGCTCAAGCTCAAGCCAGCTAGCTCAAGCTCAAGCTCAAGCTAGCTAGCTAGCTCAAGCACAAGCTTGCTAGCTAGCTCAAGCTCAAGCTAGCTAGCTCAAGCTCAAGCTAGCTAGCTCAAGCTCAAGCTAGCTAGCTCAAGCTCAAGCTCAAGCTAGCTAGCTAGCTCAAGCACAAGCTTGCTAGCTAGCTCAAGCTCAAGCTAGCTAGCTCAAGCTCAAGCTAGCTAGCTCAAGCTCAAGCTAGCTAGCTAGCTCAAGCTCAAGCTCAAGCTAGCTAGCTCAAGCTCAAGCTCAAGCTAGCTAGCTGGCTCAAGCTCAAGCTAGCTAGCTAGCTCAAGCTCAAGCTAGCTAGCTAGCTCAAGCTCAAGCTAGCTAGCTCAAGCTCAAGCTCAAGCTAGCTAGCTAGCTCAAGCTAGCTAGCTAGCTCAAGCTCAAGCTAGCTAGCTAGCTCAAGTTCAAGCTAGCTAGCTAGCTCAAGCTCAAGCTAGCTAGCTAGCTCAAGCTCAAGCTAGCTAGCTCAAGCTCAAGCTAGCTAGCTCAAGCTCAAGCTAGCTAGCTAGCTCAAGCTCAAGCTCAAGCTAGCTAGCTCAAGCTCAAGCTCAAGCTAGCTAGCTAGCTCAAGCTCAAGCTAGCTAGCTAGCTCAAGCTCAAGCTAGCTAGCTAGCTCAAGTTCAAGCTAGCTAGCTAGCTCAAGCTCAAGCTAGCTAGCTCAAGCTCAAGCTAGCTAGCTCAAGCTCAAGCCAGCTAGCTCAAGCTCAAGCTCAAGCTAGCTAGCTAGCTCAAGCACAAGCTAGCTAGCTAGCTCAAGCTCAAGCTAGCTAGCTCAAGCTCAAGCTAGCTAGCTCAAGCTCAAGCTAGCTAGCTAGCTCAAGCTCAAGCTCAAGCTAGCTAGCTCAAGCTCAAGCTCAAGCTAGCTAGCTAGCTCAAGCTCAAGCTAGCTAGCTAGCTCAAGCTCAAGCTAGCTAGCTCAAGCTCAAGCTCAAGCTAGCTAGCTAGCTCAAGCTCAAGCTAGCTAGCTAGCTCAAGCTCAAGCTAGCTAGCTAGCTCAAGCTCAAGCTAGCTAGCTCAAGCTCAAGCTCAAGCTCAAGCTAGCTAGCTAGCTCAAGCTAGCTAGCTAGCTCAAGCTCAAGCTAGCTAGCTAGCTCAAGTTCAAGCTAGCTAGCTAGCTCAAGCTCAAGCTAGCTAGCTAGCTCAAGCTCAAGCTAGCTAGCTCAAGCTCAAGCTAGCTAGCTCAAGCTCAAGCTAGCTAGCTAGCTCAAGCTCAAGCTCAAGCTAGCTAGCTCAAGCTCAAGCTCAAGCTAGCTAGCTAGCTCAAGCTCAAGCTAGCTAGCTAGCTCAAGCTCAAGCTAGCTAGCTAGCTCAAGTTCAAGCTAGCTAGCTAGCTCAAGCTCAAGCTAGCTAGCTCAAGCTCAAGCTAGCTAGCTCAAACTCAAGCTAGCTAGCTAGCTCAAGTTCAAGCTAGCTAGCTAGCTCAAGCTCAAGCTAGCTAGCTAGCTCAAGCTCAAGCTAGCTAGCTCAAGCTCAAGCTAGCTAGCTCAAGCTCAAGCTAGCTAGCTAGCTCAAGCTCAAGCTCAAGCTAGCTAGCTCAAGCTCAAGCTCAAGCTAGCTAGCTAGCTCAAGCTCAAGCTAGCTAGCTAGCTCAAGCTCAAGCTAGCTAGCTAGCTCAAGTTCAAGCTAGCTAGCTAGCTCAAGCTCAAGCTAGCTAGCTCAAGCTCAAGCTAGCTAGCTCAAGCTCAAGCCAGCTAGCTCAAGCTCAAGCTCAAGCTAGCTAGCTAGCTCAAGCACAAGCTTGCTAGCTAGCTCAAGCTCAAGCTAGCTAGCTCAAGCTCAAGCTAGCTAGCTCAAGCTCAAGCTAGCTAGCTCAAGCTCAAGCTCAAGCTAGCTAGCTAGCTCAAGCACAAGCTTGCTAGCTAGCTCAAGCTCAAGCTAGCTAGCTCAAGCTCAAGCTAGCTAGCTCAAGCTCAAGCTAGCTAGCTAGCTCAAGCTCAAGCTCAAGCTAGCTAGCTCAAGCTCAAGCTCAAGCTAGCTAGCTAGCTCAAGCTCAAGCTAGCTAGCTAGCTCAAGCTCAAGCTAGCTAGCTAGCTCAAGCTCAAGCTAGCTAGCTCAAGCTCAAGCTCAAGCTAGCTAGCTAGCTCAAGCTAGCTAGCTAGCTCAAGCTCAAGCTAGCTAGCTAGCTCAAGTTCAAGCTAGCTAGCTAGCTCAAGTTCAAGCTAGCTAGCTAGCTCAAGCTCAAGCTAGCTAGCTAGCTCAAGCTCAAGCTATCTAGCTCAAGCTCAAGCTAGCTAGCTCAAGCTCAAGCTAGCTAGCTAGCTCAAGCTCAAGCTCAAGCTAGCTAGCTCAAGCTCAAGCTCAAGCTAGCTAGCTAGCTCAAGCTCAAGCTAGCTAGCTAGCTCAAGCTCAAGCTAGCTAGCTAGCTCAAGTTCAAGCTAGCTAGCTAGCTCAAGCTCAAGCTAGCTAGCTCAAGCTCAAGCTAGCTAGCTCAAGCTCAAGCCAGCTAGCTCAAGCTCAAGCTCAAGCTAGCTAGCTAGCTCAAGCTCAAGCTCAAGCTCAAGCTAGCTAGCTAGCTCAAGTTCAAGCTAGCTAGCTAGCTCAAGCTCAAGCTAGCTAGCTCAAGCTCAAGCTAGCTAGCTCAAGCTCAAGCCAGCTAGCTCAAGCTCAAGCTCAAGCTAGCTAGCTAGCTCAAGCTCAAGCTAGCTAGCTCAAGCTCAAGCTAGCTAGCTAGCTAGCTCAAGCTCAAGCTCAAGCTAGCTAGCTCAAGCTCAAGCTCAAGCTAGCTAGCTCAAGCTCAAGCTCAAGCTAGCTAGCTCAAGCTCAAGCTCAAGCTAGCTAGCTCTAGCAAGCCCAAGCTCAAGCTAGCTAGCTAGCTCAAGCTCAAGCTAGCTAGCTCAAGCTCAAGCTCAAGCTCAAGCTAGCTAGCTAGCTAGCTCAAGCTCAAGCTCAAGCTAGCTAGCTAGCTCAAGCTCAAGCTAGCTAGCTCAAGCTCAAGCTAGCTAGCTAGCTCAAGTTCAAGCTAGCTAGCTAGCTCAAGCTCAAGCTAGCTAGCTAGCTCAAGCTCAAGCTAGCTAGCTCAAGCTCAAGCTAGCTAGCTCAAGCTCAAGCTAGCTAGCTAGCTCAAGCTCAAGCTCAAGCTAGCTAGCTCAAGCTCAAGCTCAAGCTAGCTAGCTAGCTCAAGCTCAAGCTAGCTAGCTAGCTCAAGCTCAAGCTAGCTAGCTAGCTCAAGTTCAAGCTAGCTAGCTAGCTCAAGCTCAAGCTAGCTAGCTCAAGCTCAAGCTAGCTAGCTCAAACTCAAGCTAGCTAGCTAGCTCAAGTTCAAGCTAGCTAGCTAGCTCAAGCTCAAGCTAGCTAGCTAGCTCAAGCTCAAGCTAGCTAGCTCAAGCTCAAGCTAGCTAGCTCAAGCTCAAGCTAGCTAGCTAGCTCAAGCTCAAGCTCAAGCTAGCTAGCTCAAGCTCAAGCTCAAGCTAGCTAGCTAGCTCAAGCTCAAGCTAGCTAGCTAGCTCAAGCTCAAGCTAGCTAGCTAGCTCAAGTTCAAGCTAGCTAGCTAGGTCAAGCTCAAGCTAGCTAGCTCAAGCTCAAGCTAGCTAGCTCAAGCTCAAGCCAGCTAGCTCAAGCTCAAGCTCAAGCTAGCTAGCTAGCTCAAGCACAAGCTTGCTAGCTAGCTCAAGCTCAAGCTAGCTAGCTCAAGCTCAAGCTAGCTAGCTCAAGCTCAAGCTAGCTAGCTCAAGCTCAAGCTCAAGCTAGCTAGCTAGCTCAAGCACAAGCTTGCTAGCTAGCTCAAGCTCAAGCTAGCTAGCTCAAGCTCAAGCTAGCTAGCTCAAGCTCAAGCTAGCTAGCTAGCTCAAGCTCAAGCTCAAGCTAGCTAGCTCAAGCTCAAGCTCAAGCTAGCTAGCTAGCTCAAGCTCAAGCTAGCTAGCTAGCTCAAGCTCAAGCTAGCTAGCTAGCTCAAGCTCAAGCTAGCTAGCTCAAGCTCAAGCTCAAGCTAGCTAGCTAGCTCAAGCTAGCTAGCTAGCTCAAGCTCAAGCTAGCTAGCTAGCTCAAGTTCAAGCTAGCTAGCTAGCTCAAGCTCAAGCTAGCTAGCTAGCTCAAGCTCAAGCTAGCTAGCTCAAGCTCAAGCTAGCTAGCTCAAGCTCAAGCTAGCTAGCTAGCTCAAGCTCAAGCTCAAGCTAGCTAGCTCAAGCTCAAGCTCAAGCTAGCTAGCTAGCTCAAGCTCAAGCTAGCTAGCTAGAAGCTCAAGCTAGCTAGCTAGCTCAAGTTCAAGCTAGCTAGCTAGCTCAAGCTCAAGCTAGCTAGCTCAAGCTCAAGCTAGCTAGCTCAAGCTCAAGCCAGCTAGCTCAAGCTCAAGCTCAAGCTAGCTAGCTAGCTCAAGCTCAAGCTCAAGCTAGCTAGCTAGCTCAAGTTCAAGCTAGCTAGCTAGCTCAAGCTCAAGCTAGCTAGCTCAAGCTCAAGCTAGCTAGCTCAAGCTCAAGCCAGCTAGCTCAAGCTCAATCTCAAGCTAGCTAGCTAGCTCAAGCTCAAGCTAGCTAGCTCAAGCTCAAGCTAGCTAGCTAGCTAGCTCAAGCTCAAGCTCAAGCTAGCTAGCTCAAGCTCAAGCTCAAGCTAGCTAGCTCAAGCTCAAGCTCAAGCTAGCTAGCTCAAGCTCAAGCTCAAGCTAGCTAGCTCAAGCTCAAGCTCAAGCTAGCTAGCTAGCTCAAGCTCAAGCTAGCTAGCTCAAGCTCAAGCTCAAGCTCAAGCTAGCTAGCTAGCTAGCTCAAGCTCAAGCTCAAGCTAGCTAGCTAGCTCAAGCTCAAGCTAGCTAGCTCAAGCTCAAGCCAGCTAGCTCAAGCTCAAGCTCAAGCTAGCTAGCTAGCTCAAGCTCAAGCTAGCTAGCTCAAGCTCAAGCCAGCTAGCTCAAGCTCAAGCTCAAGCTCAAGCTAGCTAGCTAGCTCAAGCTCAAGCTAGATAGCTAGCTCAAGCTAGCTAGCTAGCTCAAGCTCAAGCTCAAGCTAGCTAGCTAGCTAGCTCAAGCTCAAGCTAGCTAGCTCAAGCTCAAGCCAGCTAGCTCAAGCTCAAGCTCAAGCTAGCTAGCTAGCTCAAGCTCAAGCTAGCTAGCTCAAGCTCAAGCTCAAGCGAGCTAGCTAGCTCAAGCTCAAGCTAGCTAGCTAGCTCAAGCTCAAGCTAGCTAACTCAAGCTAACTCAGCTAGCTCAAGCTAACTCAAGCTAGCTAAAGCTAACTCAAGCTAACTCAAGCTAACTCAAGCTAACTCAAGCTAGCTAAAGCTAACTCAAGCTAACTCAAGCTAACCCGAGCTAACTCAAGCTAGCTCAAGCTAACCCAAGCTAGCTAAAGCTAACTCAAGCTAACTCAAGCTAATTCAAGCTAACTCAAGCTAACTCAAGCTAACTCAAGCTAACTCAAGCTAGCTAAAGCTAACTCAAGCTAACTCAAGCTAACTCAAGCTAACCCGAGCTAACTCAAGCTAACTGAAGGTAGCTAAAGCTAGTTCAAGCTAACTCAAGCTAGCTAAAGCTAAGACAAGCTAACTCAAGCTAACTCAAGCTAACTCAAGCTAACTCAAGCTAACTCAAGCTAGTTCAAGCTAACTCAAGCTAACTCAAGCTAACTCAAGCTAGCTAAAGCTAACTCAAGCTAACTCAAGCTAACTCAAGCTAACCCGAGCTAACTCAAGCTAACTCAAGGTAGCTAAAGCTAGTTCAAGCTAACTCAAGCTAGCTAAAGCTAAGACAAGCTAACTCAAGCTAACTCAAGCTAACTCAAGCTAACTCAAGCTAACTCAAGCTAGTTCAAGCTAACTCAAGCTAGCTAAAGCTAACTCAAGCTAACTCAAGCTAACTCAAGCTAGCTCAAGCTAACTCAAGCTAGTTCAAGCTAACTCAAGCTAGCTAAAGCTAACTCAAGCTAACTCAAGCTAACTCAAGCTAACTCAAGCTAGCTAAAGCTAACTCAAGCTAACTCAAGCTAACCCGAGCTAACTCAAGCTAGCTCAAGCTAACCCAAGCTAGCTAAAGCTAACTCAAGCTAACTCAAGCTAATTCAAGCTAACTCAAGCTAACTCAAGCTAACTCAAGCTAACTCAAGCTAGCTAAAGCTAACTCAAGCTAACTCAAGCTAACTCAAGCTAACCCGAGCTAACTCAAGCTAACTCAAGGTAGCTAAAGCTAGTTCAAGCTAACTCAAGCTAGCTAAAGCTAAGACAAGCTAACTCAAGCTAACTCAAGCTAACTCAAGCTAACTCAAGCTAACTCAAGCTAACTCAAGCTAGCTAAAGCTAACTCAAGCTAACTCAAGCTAACTCAAGCTAACCCGAGCTAACTCAAGCTAACTCAAGGTAGCTAAAGCTAGTTCAAGCTAACTCAAGCTAGCTAAAGCTAAGACAAGCTAACTCAAGCTAACTCAAGCTAACTCAAGCTAACTCAAGCTAACTAAAGCTAGTTCAAGCTAACTCAAGCTAGCTAAAGCTAACTCAAGCTAACTCAAGCTAACTCAAGCTAGCTCAAGCTAACTCAAGCTAGTTCAAGCTAACTCAAGCTAGCTAAAGCTAACTCAAGCTAACTCAAGCTAACTCAAGCTAACTCAAGCTAGCTAAAGCTAACTCAAGCTAACTCAAGCTAACCCGAGCTAACTCAAGCTAGCTCAAGCTAACCCAAGCTAGCTAAAGCTAACTCAAGCTAACTCAAGCTAATTCAAGCTAACTCAAGCTAACTCAAGCTAACTCAAGCTAACTCAAGCTAGCTAAAGCTAACTCAAGCTAACTCAAGCTAACTCAAGCTAACCCGAGCTAACTCAAGCTAACTCAAGGTAGCTAAAGCTAGTTCAAGCTAACTCAAGCTAGCTAAAGCTAAGACAAGCTAACTCAAGCTAACTCAAGCTAACTCAAGCTAACTCAAGCTAACTCAAGCTAACTCAAGCTAGTTCAAGCTAACTCAAGCTAACTCAAGCTAACTCAAGCTAGCTAAAGCTAACTCAAGCTAACTCAAGCTAACTCAAGCTAACCCGAGCTAACTCAAGCTAACTCAAGGTAGCTAAAGCTAGTTCAAGCTAGCTCAAGCTAGCTAAAGCTAAGACAAGCTAACTCAAGCTAACTCAAGCTAACTCAAGCTAACTCAAGCTAGTTCAAGCTAACTCAAGCTAGCTAAAGCTAACTCAAGCTAACTCAAGCTAACTCAAGCTAGCTCAAGCTAACTCAAGCTAGTTCAAGCTAACTCAAGCTAGCTAAAGCTAACTCAAGCTAACTCAAGCTAACTCAAGCTAGCTCAAGCTAACTCAAGCTAACTCAAGCTAACTCAAGCTAACCCGAGCTAACTCAAGCTAACTCAAGGTAGCTAAAGCTAGTTCAAGCTAGCTCAAGCTAGCTAAAGCTAAGACAAGCTAACTCAAGCTAACTCAAGCTAACTCAAGCTAACTCAAGCTAGTTCAAGCTAACTCAAGCTAGCTAAAGCTAACTCAAGCTAACTCAAGCTAACTCAAGCTAGCTCAAGCTAACTCAAGCTAGTTCAAGCTAACTCAAGCTAGCTAAAGCTAACTCAAGCTAACTCAAGCTAACTCAAGCTAGCTCAAGCTAACTCAAGCTAGTTCAAGCTAACTCAAGCTAGCTAAAGCTAACTCAAGCTAACTCAAGCTAACTCAAGCTAACTCAAGCTAGCTAAAGCTAACTCAAGCTAACTCAAGCTAACCCGAGCTAACTCAAGCTAGCTCAAGCTAACCCAAGCTAGCTAAAGCTAACTCAAGCTAACTCAAGCTAATTCAAGCTAACTCAAGCTAACTCAAGCTAACTCAAGCTAACTCAAGCTAGCTAAAGCTAACTCAAGCTAACTCAAGCTAACTCAAGCTAACCCGAGCTAACTCAAGCTAACTCAAGGTAGCTAAAGCTAGTTCAAGCTAACTCAAGCTAGCTAAAGCTAAGACAAGCTAACTCAAGCTAACTCAAGCTAACTCAAGCTAACTCAAGCTAACTCAAGCTAGTTCAAGCTAACTCAAGCTAACTCAAGCTAACTCAAGCTAGCTAAAGCTAACTCAAGCTAACTCAAGCTAACTCAAGCTAACCCGAGCTAACTCAAGCTAACTCAAGGTAGCTAAAGCTAGTTCAAGCTAGCTCAAGCTAGCTAAAGCTAAGACAAGCTAACTCAAGCTAACTCAAGCTAACTCAAGCTAGTTCAAGCTAACTCAAGCTAGCTAAAGCTAACTCAAGCTAACTCAAGCTAACTCAAGCTAGCTCAAGCTAACTCAAGCTAGTTCAAGCTAACTCAAGCTAGCTAAAGCTAACTCAAGCTAACTCAAGCTAACTCAAGCTAACTCAAGCTAGCTAAAGCTAACTCAAGCTAACTCAAGCTAACCCGAGCTAACTCAAGCTAGCTCAAGCTAACCCAAGCTAGCTAAAGCTAACTCAAGCTAACTCAAGCTAACTCAAGCTAACTCAAGCTAACTCAAGCTAACTCAAGCTAACTCAAGCTAGCTAAAGCTAACTCAAGCTAACTCAAGCTAACTCAAGCTAACCCGAGCTAACTCAAGCTAACTCAAGGTAGCTAAAGCTAGTTCAAGCTAACTCAAGCTAGCTAAAGCTAAGACAAGCTAACTCAAGCTAACTCAAGCTAACTCAAGCTAACTCAAGCTAACTCAAGCTAGCTAAAGCTAACTCAAGCTAACTCAAGCTAACTCAAGCTAACCCGAGCTAACTCAAGCTAACTCAAGGTAGCTAAAGCTAGTTCAAGCTAACTCAAGCTAGCTAAAGCTAAGACAAGCTAACTCAAGCTAACTCAAGCTAACTCAAGCTAACTCAAGCTAACTCAAGCTAACTCAAGCTAGCTAAAGCTAACTCAAGCTAACTCAAGCTAACTCAAGCTAACCCGAGCTAACTCAAGCTAACTCAAGGTAGCTAAAGCTAGTTCAAGCTAACTCAAGCTAGCTAAAGCTAAGACAAGCTAACTCAAGCTAACTCAAGCTAACTCAAGCTAACTCAAGCTAACTAAAGCTAGTTCAAGCTAACTCAAGCTAGCTAAAGCTAACTCAAGCTAACTCAAGCTAACTCAAGCTAGCTCAAGCTAACTCAAGCTAGTTCAAGCTAACTCAAGCTAGCTAAAGCTAACTCAAGCTAACTCAAGCTAACTCAAGCTAACTCAAGCTAGCTAAAGCTAACTCAAGCTAACTCAAGCTAACCCGAGCTAACTCAAGCTAGCTCAAGCTAACCCAAGCTAGCTAAAGCTAACTCAAGCTAACTCAAGCTAATTCAAGCTAACTCAAGCTAACTCAAGCTAACTCAAGCTAACTCAAGCTAGCTAAAGCTAACTCAAGCTAACTCAAGCTAACTCAAGCTAACCCGAGCTAACTCAAGCTAACTCAAGGTAGCTAAAGCTAGTTCAAGCTAACTCAAGCTAGCTAAAGCTAAGACAAGCTAACTCAAGCTAACTCAAGCTAACTCAAGCTAACTCAAGCTAACTCAAGCTAACTCAAGCTAGTTCAAGCTAACTCAAGCTAACTCA
>NW_027453313.1:0-24233 GCF_964194025.1 Convolutriloba macropyga | reverse complement strand
CCCTCCATCCCTCCTCCCTCCCTCCCTCTCTCCCTCTCTCTCTCTCTCTCTCTCTCTCTCTCTCTCTCTCTTCTCTCTCTCTCTCTCTCTCTCTCTCTCTCTCTCTCTCTCTCGCGGAAGCCAAGCTCATTTTTGAAGATAGGTCATTTGGAGAGTATGTAATTAATGAATAGGACTGATCTGCTTACCGCTGTTTGCTGACATCTGTAAGGCTCTGTTTTCTTTCAGATGATTCAAAATGACTACAATTGTGTGTTTGTATTGTATAGGGGACTTTCGGCGCAATCTTGATATATTTCTCTAAACACGATTTATGAAACTTAGCTGTTTAATGGTTGGCTTGGCTTCATCAAAAATCTATACTAGAACACAACGACAATTTTGAAACTGATTATTCAATATAGGAGGATTTATCAAACCTACACAGTTTTTGAGCCTACACAATGAAAACGTGCTAGATAGTCAGTCACTAATTTTTTTCACATGTTCTTTATGTTTGTTACGATATGATGCCACAACTCGTTTAAAAATTGGCAACGGAGCAAAAATTTTTGCTTCGATTTCGTCACTTTTTGTCTCCTTATCATCCACACTTCTACATTTTCTGTCATAAATATTTTTTCCTTGAACTTTTTCTTGTGCACATTGTGCACGTTGCTGAGTTTTGGAGATCTTTAACTCATGTCTCGTTATGGTTGAAATATTATTGATAGTCTTTGTCTCCCTTGGCCAATTTTTTTTGCAAAGATTCTTGCAGACAACAGGTTTTACTTTTTCAAAAACACCGTGACCTATTCTTCATTGTTTGGATGCATCGAGTCATCAGCTCCAATATCCTTGAAAGGTTGACAATACTAATAACCTTGTTGCTCCAAAATTTTATTTGGTCATGTGATAACTTTCAAGATATATATTTTTTTGACATGTGAGTTCTGAAAAAGTTGGTGTGACAGATGCTGCTAATTGGTTTTCGAGGGGAACTGAAATGTGTAGGAACGGATTTGGTTGAAGTAATTCAGCAATATACGGTGAGCAAGAGTGGGAGGGGAAGGTATCTACCAAAATTGAGCCGAATGTTACAAAAAAATACCAATTTGTATTTTTGCAACATCCAGCGCAATTTTGTTAGATACTCACCCCTCCCACTCTCGCTCACCGTCTACTGCTTAAGATGATGAAAAGAGATTTGGGATATTAACCGATGTAAATTTGCTTATTAATTGCTCTTGAACGAGGTTCATAGCAATTATTGTAAACATGTGTGTCTTTTTTATGCAAAATTTTTGCTTAACAATTTTGATTTTTCGAGTGACTTTTACGCCCTTAACTTTTTGCGTTTCGCGTGATCTAAAGTTCTCTCTCAATCACAATTTCAAGCAGCTGAACTCAATTGGCGGCAATTTAATACTAAAAGTCAAATAAAAGTGCGCTGAAACTGGTGCCATTTTTCACTTTAAATTTTAATAGTGGTATATTTTAACCTCTAATGTGGCTATTTGAAGCGCACTATTGAACTTCTTAGTCGCATTTAGACTCACCCCCCCCCCACGACTGAAGCACCCCCCCCCCCCCCCCCCCACGACTGAAGCAGGCTGCAATTGATTAGAGCTCTCACTAGTCGTTCGAGAGCAATTCTTTCGACGTTTAGTCGGTTAGGCTCTAAATTTTGTCTTAATTAGTCTTGTTTATTTAGACTAATCATTCTGTAACGAGTGGATGTCGCCTTTTATTCTGACTTTTCAGGTGCAAACGGTGTGGTGGAACCATCATTGACAAAAATGCAGGTTGCATTTAATAGTACATTTACATTTCCTCTTTCTCTGAAAGTTTAATCTGTTTATATATTTAGAGTTTGCTGGAGTTAGCTGAAATGAACAATAATGATAGAAATAACTCTCCATTTATATTGAAATAATAATTGACTTGAAGTGAAGTGATTGTTGTGTTGTATTACAATGTTACAGTCCATTAAAACACTGTCTTAAATGCACCCAACAGTTGATTGCAAACTAAAAGTCGAAACATCTTTCTGTCACTTACGATGAGAACAAACGATTAACGATCAGTAGTATTTTTACCCTTATTTTTAAAGTTTTAATGACAGAGAATTATTTTAGTTGGCGGCTTGAAAAACTCATATAAAACGGACACAAAAAGTGCTTTCAAAAACTTTGAGAAATTGTCCGTGTTCAACTCTCAATAATATGTGGATAATAAACAATATCAAATTTTAAACAGCACTATCGGCAATCACTTTTAACGATTGCCAGTTTTTCGTCCCTCTAAACCTTTAGAACATTTTTAGCGGAGAATATAATTGGAGGAATTATGCTCTTCATAAAAAATATAAGATTCTTATTAGACGCTCATCTTGCACATGTGAACAAATCAAATACGATTTGATAAAACTCTTGGATTTATCTTATAATAAAAAAAATATTGAAAGTATTCCATATTCAAATAAAAGGACAGTGAAAATAACATCGTGACGCATTTCTTAAAGTACTGACAAAATTGGTGTTTTTTTTTCAAAAAAAATTTTTTATATAAAGCTGGCTTTTTGAACGTTTTAGCGGCGGAAGCAATAGAAAATATAGTTCAGCAACATAAATGATCTCATAGAAAAAAACCAAAAACTAATTTTCGTTCATAAATTTTAACATCTGTTTTCTTGAACAAATAAAAACAACATACAAAAACACATTTGTCTCTTCGATATCCTTTTTTCGCATAAAAAACGTTTTTTATTTCTACAAATCGTTTTCCGTTTAATTGCTGTCTGCTTGCGGTTGAATATTTTAGACATCCCGGCTGAAAATCGGGTTCAGTTTACAGTAAAGATAAAGAATTCGTCTGAATCCAGAACCCAAGGTTCAAAACTTTGAAGGCATAGGGTAAAGACATGGTTTTTACTAATGGTACCTTTTCCAGCGTCAGATTATGCCCTATAAAAAATACCATATTTTATATCATTATTTCATTTAAAAAACAAATTAAAACAAGGAGGCTCAATAATGTGCGTTCGCACATGATGTTTCGAACCGATCTCATCAACATTTTCTACCTAAATGTCAACCAAATGAAGAGATGACAAATATAGATGTTTGAGTTCGAAAAAAATTGTTACAAAACCTAACAACTAATTGAATTACATAATTTTATGCCTCATTGCAGTGCTCACGAGACCTTCCATTATAAAAATTACAAGAAAAAACAACAAACAACAAAATAAGCAAAAACAAAAATTTCACGGCAGAAAACCAATATCTAAATTTAAAAGCACCCAGTAAGAACGTCAAAATGCAATCATACAAAAACTTAACTACATAAAACTAGTTTTTCCTAAATATGCAGCAGATGGATGTTTTCCTTATTGAGGCTAGGTAACAAGTCGACAAAGAGAAGAAAAAATGAGTTTAAAATCAAAAATCAATCAACATTTTTTAAAACTAAATAATTTCAAAAGTCTAAAATATTTAAAATATTTAAAATTTCAAAAGTCTAAAATGGAAGGTCACGAGACCTTCCATTATAAAAATTACAAGAAAAAAAACAAACAACAAAATAAGCAAAAACAAAAACTTCACGGCAGAAAACCAATATCTAAATTTAAAAGCACCTAGTAAGAACGTCAAAATGCAATCATACAAAAACTTAACTACATAAAATTAGTTTTTCCTAAATATGCAGCAGATGGATGTTTTCCTTATTGAGGCTAGGCAACAAGTCGACAAAGAGAAGAAAAAATGAGTTTAAAATCAAAAATCAATCAACATTTTTTAAAACAAAATAATTTCAAAAGTCTAAAATATTTTTAGCTAATAGCAAAATAATTTTTGATAAATTCACTAAAAAGTCATTAGGAATCAAATGGGATCTGTTTTTCGTTAGTCTAAGCCACAGAAACGGACTAAAGGCGCAGAAAATTTCAAAAAATTACCAACAATTTGCAAAAACACAAACTATTGAAGCCATTAAAAACATTAGCTATTTTCTTGATTTTGTGTTTTAATTTAAGATTTTATTTATAGTAATTCAACTAAAAGTATACTGAAAGAAAAAATAAATTCATTTGGGCTACATTTGAAAGTCATTTGAATCTGTTATTAGCTAAATGTGCTAAAAGAAGAGAAAAAGAAACACAAACACACCACTCACAAATTTTTTTTATGAAAACGCATATTGTCCACCAAACAAAATATCAGTTACCACATAATATCAGTAAACATGTTAAGTTTTCAAATTCAAAGACTTGGATGGAACCTCTCAATGACAAAAATAAGTTACAAATTGACGAAAAGAACAACAAAAACTGAAACGTTTGAAAAAATTTGAAAAAGTATAGTATAATGAACTTTGAGACTATCCGCTACAAACCGACTGCATTGGGTAACATCATTCAATCAATGGTCAATTACGAATTTATGAGTGCTCTCAGCATTTTGCGGCTACCTAAAGAAAAAAGGGCAAAAACAGCAAATTCAAGAAGTTTCGAGGCCATTAGAAAATGATCTTTTCAGTACAAGCTTTTCTATTTTCAATTGCTTTTTTAACAGCAATCGGATTGCTTGCTTTGTTACAAAATGACTTGAAAAACAACAAATATAAACAGACATATTAACACAACGAAGTTTTTGAGAAAACCCCTATTATCAAAGCCATTAAGTTCAATAGTTTTCAACGGAATTAAATAAACGCGCCTCGATGGGATATGAGATTTTTCCTTTATAGGTCATCAATAACTCATCACAAAAAATCGTATGACCACGACGGTTTTTTGAGATAACCCGTAGTATCAACACCGTAAAATTCAATAGCTTTCAACGGCAGCCATTAAATAAGCTAAACTATGTAAACTACGCCTCTTGACGATATGTTTGTCGTTCAAAAATTGTTGACAGAACTTTACAACATGTCATTGACTATAAAAACATTAACAAAACAGGCAAAATGCACAAACTCAGTAGAAAAAAGCCAGATGAAATTGTCGAAGCCATTTAAACCAAAAACTTTTTTCTGAAAACATTTTCTACGAACCATTTGGAGTCAATGTTGACTGTTTAGTCATAACTGTTTAGTCAACCCCGTTAGTCGGTACTAGTCACAGACCTGATATAATAATAAAGTATATTTCTCTCTCTCTACTCCGCTCTTGTTTAGTATTGAGATATACGTTAGACTTTAGCATTTCGGCCGGTGCACTGTCTACTGAAGCTCAGATAGAAGAGTAACAGACTAGAGATCTAGAACTTTAGTTAGTCAGGTTAGCTTCAAGAGTATCCAATATTCTTGAGACAACCATAAGACAGTTCCAGAAGTAGCTTATAAAAAGGTAAGCTCAGAACACGTCTTACATTGAGTTTCTTTTTTCAGCCAATTGGAACTATCATTATTAGGATAATGTCATAAGATTTCAAAAGGAACCAAAATTACGAGAAAAGACTTTCCAAAAAATTAGAAAAATTATGAAAACTCGTGCATCAAAGTCAGGAAAACAATAGTTAGAAGATGAAACCTCTAAACATATAAATCTTCGTTGAACTAAAAAGGAAAGGGTTCTGTCATTACTGAGACTGACTTACAGTTCACGAAAATTAGTTCAAAATTGATTAATGTTCAAAAAAAACTTTTAAAAGAAATGTTTTTGAAGATTTAACTGCCATTAAAATCAATAGCCTTCAGCGGGAGGCAATAAAACACTTTATTATGCCACGATGTGAGTATAAGGATTTTTTTCATGCATAGGTAATCAAAAAAAAACACAATACGTCTTATGACTTTGAAAACAACAATAAAAACAGGCAAAAACCAAAATACTGTAGAAAAGTGCGAGAAGAAAGGGTCAAAGCCATTTAAACTATCTCCGAAAACCTTAGCTATGATCCTTTAATTTTTTCCGTTAAACCAATGGGAGCCATTGTTATTAGGATAGCAGGATAAGATTTCGAAAGGAACCCATTTTACGAAATATCCAAAAAAATTGAAATCTTGTGGCATCGAAATCATATAACCAATAGTTAGAAGATGAAACCGCCAACTAGACAAATCTTTGTCGAAGGAGAAAAAAAATGTTTTCGTCATTACTGAGACTGACTTACAATTCACGAAAATAAGCTTATGATTGATTTATGTTCAAAAAAAAATTTCCAAATTTTTTAAAAGTCTTAAGTATTTATTAAAATCAATGGTTTTCAACGGAAGTCAATAAATAAGCTCAATTATGCATCAATGTGAGGACAAGGATGTTTGTCATGCATAGGTAAATAAAACGACTTCAAAATAAGTCTTTTGTCTAAGAAAACAACAACAAATGCAATAAAAATCAAAAAGTCTGTAGAAAAGGCCGGAAGAAAGTGTGAAAGCCAATTAAAACATAAATTTTCTTAAGCCAATTGCAACTATCATTATTAGGATAATGTCATAAGATTCCAAAAGAAACAAAAATTACGAGAAAAAACTTTCCAAAGGTTAAAGAAAAAGTATCAAACTTGTGCATCAAAGTCATGAAAACAATAGTTGGAGGATGAAACCTCTAGACATATAAATCTTCGGTGAACTAAAAAGGAAAGGGTTCTGTCATCACTGAGACTGACTTACAATTCACGAAAATAAGTTCAAAATTGATTATTGTGCAAAAAAATTTTCAAAGAAATTTTTCCGAAGACTTAACAGCCATTAAAATCAATAGCCTCCAGCGGGAGGCAATAAAAGCACTTATTTATAGAAAAAAAGTTGTGTTGTCATTACTGAGACTGACTTACATTTCACGAAAATATGCCTAAGATTGATTTTTGTTCAAAAACAATTTCAAAAAATACTATTAAAGTCTTAACAATTATTAATTTCAATGACTTTCAACGGAAGTCAATAAATAAGCTCAATTTTGCATCAATGTCAGGACAAGGGTGTTTGTCATGCATAGGTAAACAAAACGACATCACAATAAGTCTTTTCAAATTGAAAACAACAATAAAAACATGCAAAAACCGAAATACTGCAGAAAAGTTTGAGAAGAAAGTGTCAAAGCCATTTAAACTACCTCCGAAGACCTTAGCTATGATCCATTAAATTTTACAGTTAAATCAATGGGAGCCATTGTTATTAGGATAACAGGATAAAATTTCAAATGGAACCAATTTTACGAAATATCCAAAACAAATTGTAATCTTGTGGCATCGAAGTCATATAACCAATAGTTTGAAAATGAAACGCCATCTAGAAGTATTTTTGTTGAAGGAGAAAAAAAGTGGTGTTGTCATTACTGAGACTGACTTAAATTTCACGACAATAAGCTTAAGATTGATTTATGTTGAAAAAATAATTTTAAAGTCTTAAAAATTTATTAAATTCAATGGCTTTCAACGGAAGTCCATAAATAAACTCAATTGTGCATCAATGTGAGGACAAGAATGTTTGTCATGCATATTTGAACAAAACGACATCACAATGAGTTTTATGACTAAGAAAAATACAACAAATACAATAAGATTCAAAAAGTCTGTAGAAAAGGCCAGAAGAAAGTGTGAAAGCCATTTAAAACATGAATTTTCTTAAGCCAATTGGAACTAGCATTATTAGGATAATGTCATAAGATTCCAAAAGGAACAAAAATTACGAGAAAAAAACCTTCCAAAGGTTAAAGAAAAAGTATCAAAACTTGTGCATCAAAGTCAGGAAAACAATAGTTAGAAGATGAAACCTCTAGACAAATAAATCTTCTGGGAACTAAAAAAGAAAGGGTTCTGTCATCACTGAGACTGACTTACAATTCACGAAAATAAGTTCAGAATTGATTAATGTGCAAAACAATTTTCAAAAAAAAAAATTCGAAGAGTTAACAGCCATTTAAATCAATAGCCTTCAGCGGGAGGCAATAAAAGCACTTATTTATACCACGATGTGAGTATAAGGATTTTTTTGATGCATAGGTAATCAATAAAACAACACAATACGTCTTATGACTTTGAAAACAACAATAAAAACAGGCAAAAACCAAAAAACTGTAGAAAAGTGCGAGAAAAAAGTGTCAAAGCCATTTAAACCATCTCCGAATACCTTAGCTATAATCCATTAAATTTTTCCGTTAAACCAATGGGAGCCATTGTTATTAGGATAACAGGATAAGATTTCAAAAGGAACCAATTTTACGAAGTATGCAAAAAAATGAAATCTTTTGGCATCGATGTCATATAACCTATAGTTAGAAGATGAAACACCACAATAATTCCTATGACTAAGAAAACAACAACAAAGCAGGCAAAACAAAAATTTCTGTAGAAAATGTGAGAAGAAGGTGTTGAAGCCATTTAAGCCCCAAGTTTTTATCGCTGCAAACTTTATCTGTGATCCATTGGAGGTGCTTTTTAAAACAATGGGAGCCATCAATATTAGGATAACGTGCTGAGATTTCAATAGGATCCAATATTAAGAAATGTCCTAAAATAAAAAAACTTGAGATCTTGAGGTATTGAAGTCATATAATTAATAAATAGAAGATAAAACCGCTAACGGGATTATTTTGGTTGCAGTAGGAAAGAGGGAATTCCTGTCAAAACTGTGACACTGACTTACCGTTCTTCACAATAGGTTAAAGATTGGTTAATAAAAAAAAAATTTCGAAATGCTAGTCTTAACATCTATTAGCTGTCCACTCAAATACTAGATAGATTCACGTAATGCTCAATCCAAAACCTATTGCACGTTAACCAACGAGGTTATGCCATAGAATTCCAAAAAATTAGTAAAACCTCAAAAGAAATCAAAATTACATTTAAAATTACGAAAACTGAGATACGAATCCAAAAAAAGATGAGCGATTTCTTGGAAACAATTTTTTTGTTCATTGGGCTTCACTTGATTGTAATTGAGGTTTGTCATTAACGAAACCTCGATAGGAAAAGTGTGAGACAAGAACTCGTCTTTTTTATCGCCTTTCATCTATTAGGAACACAAAATTGATTTATTTTCTGGCGTGAAATGAAATTTTGAAATAAAATTTTCTTAGAGAAAATGTTAATTCGAACAAGAATTTCGTTAAAAGTGAAAAAAAGTGGACCACATATTCCGTGTTCACATGAAACTTAAAACCTCGATCGCTCCTCAAAAAAACGAAATTCAAAAATTTTTTTATTTCGAAGTCTACGCTGGATGACTTTTTTAAGGATACCACTCCCATTTCTCTACGATGATTATATCGATCGACCAAAATTGTCTGAACAAAAAAAACTTATTTGAGTATATAGTTCCTCCCCACACAAGTGAGGTCGGATCAATTAATTGTAGTTAGGCTTTGCTTTGATCCAATTCAGTTTGTTACCATAACCTATTGATCACCATAGGGCAAATATAATGTGACTTTCCAAACCCATAAAATTGTTGAGGAATTTTTGTTTTACGTTATCAAAATTTCGGTTTTCAATATCAAGGAAGAAATGTTATTAGGGGCACATGTTTTAATTGAAAACTTTCATTAGTGGCAAATAAAACCAAATATAAACTACGAAATTTTTCTCGAAGCTAAATTTAATCAAAAGCATTTCGTAAAATTTTGTCCAAATTTATATTGTCTTAAACGAATTAATTGAAACTTTTTGTCGTTGCTTTTACGACCTAAATTTTCAACTTCAACTTAGAAGATTTGAACCAACATGAAAAATTAATTTGTTTAAATTTGTTTTAATATATTGCCTTCAGTTTAACCAGCAAAATACTAGACTGGTTGTGTTCATATCTTATCCTTTTTTTTGTGTTCCATCGCTAGGTTTACATTTAGAGTAGTTCGAAAATGATATGAATATTTTGTATAATTTATTTATTGAAAACTGTTTTAATAGAAGACTATTAATAAATATTTAATAGAAGACTGTAATATTTTTAACAGAAGATTGTTAATAAATATTGTTGTAATTAAAATTTTTTTCAAAAAGATTAATATTAGTGAATTAGTGAAATATAGTCTTGTTTCTTCCGATATAGCTCCGCACTATTGTATTGGTTTCGCTCCAGTTTTCACTCTCGCGCAAAATTGTAAGAGTTAAACATTGCGTTAGAAGAGCAAAAATTGTTTAATAAAAAAATTAGCAAAATGATTCAAATTCTATTTAGGTTAGAAACCCGCAAAATATAATTTTAGTTCATTCTGCTGAACTACCGAAGACCAAATATCCGTTAAAAAAAATCTCTGGTCGATTTTCAGGGCGTTTGTTGGGACAAATTTGGACAAAATCAGCTTTAAAGCGCTAATTGCACGTCAATTTCGATTAAACAACTACCTCGTCAGAACAGTAGTCAAGTTTTTAGAGTTAGAACAAACAGTTCAGCAATATTTTATTATCTTTGAATTACACTGTGGTTAACAATCAGCATAGCTGAGCAAAATAAGCAAAATAAGTCAAAATGTGACTAGTCACTGAAAAGAAAATGAAAATAAAAACTGTTCAAATTGACCCAAAATTTGCACAAGATTATACTGAAGCACTTCTCGAAGACTATATTCGAGAATATCTTATATTATTATATTCTAAGCTCGATGAGCTTTCTAAGTAAAAAGTAAATCGTCTAAGTAAATAGACATGGAAATAGCGTTAACTTTTTTCACCCCTTTTCAAATGGCTGAATGTTTTAGTGCTAACAGCAGCCCACTGTGTGAAAGACGAGATGTGTAATGGTGAGATATATGTGGGGAACAGAATCAGAAAACAGGGTTAGTACACGATGCTTCCACTTCAAATTATTCGAAATAATTGATCAATTTTGGTCAAACACCATTTTTTCTCACCCAATATTGGTCGCCCATGGTCCTCTCACACCCAATATTGGACAAACACTGTTTCTCAGACCTAATACTGTTCGACCACTGTCATTTCATTTCCAATTATTGGCAACACCACGGCCGTTTGTGTGCATAACATTGGTGTTCGAGGGCCTTTCATACCCCGGCCTACCACGATCTTCTCATAACCAATATCAGTCAACCACTGTCTTTTTGCACTCAATAACTGTCAACCAGTGTCCATTAATTTTTTTGAACAACACAGGTGAATTAATACAAATCTTTGTTATCAAACTTTGATTCGGAATCAAAAGTTTTTGATCATTAAAGATTCAAATAAGTGTGGTTGTTTTGTTGAAGAATTCTTCATTCTTCTCAATCGCTCCCTATAACATCAGTCCTGTTCTCCTTAATTTTTAGAATTCTTCTCGTTTCAATCTTCATTGAACACTTGAAAATTATTTATGTTCTCCCTGCTCGTTGGGTGAGACAATATTTACGAAAACGAAGGTCCCCTCTAATTGGGCAACACTTCTCAAAAGACTCCACCCAAAATAGAACTTGCCCAAAAATAATGCAAAAGTTGGGGTTACGGAACTCCTGCAAGCAACATTGTAGCCAATCCTCGTACAATCGCAACGCAAACCGACTGAGCCAATCTATCAAAAGCGATAGCATGTCCTTGCGACTGATAATTCTTGCTGTCAGCTAACAGAGCTATGCGCTTTAACGCTTTCTTGAGAGTAACTGACAGACCACCCAATGACTCAACAGCAAGAGGGACAAACGAAATTCCTTGCTCGGAGCAATTATTTTCGTGTTGTGCATACTTTTGCTCTTCGGCTGCTTCAATCGCATAACCACACTTCTCTGCCGCATGATTTATAATGTTTGGTTGCAGTTTTTTGATAGAAGTTACGGTGACGTCTAGAGCAGCTGGACGACCTGATTTCCATGAAGGCAGAATTATGTCGCCAGGGCGAGAACTGTTTCCTGCAATAATGTTCTGTTTTTCGATGACTGGGGACAAGTTAGCTGCTGAGCAAGCTGATGCAAAACGGTCACGAATCCTGTCAAGCCTAGGAAATTGCATCCCCTCTTCCGTGACAGGTGACAGCGTGGTCACCAAAATTGTCAAGGGTCCCAGACTTGCAGTAAGGGCATTTTCTTTCATTTTCCTAAACTGCAATCCCTAGTTTGTACTTGACACTAATTTGAAATCCACTGGGACTGAGATGGAGACCTATGGCAGGAACTGGAGGTGCCACAAGCCATGCGCCGGATTGAGGCAAACAGAGTAATTGCAGTCTTGCTTTCTCACTGTTTTGCGACTGATTTCTTAGCAGCTCAGAACCTTTTTCTGTATCTACAACTTCTTGAATTTTCTTCTGTGTGTAGGATTTCAAGTTGAAAGGTTCAAGGCTTGCATTGAGTTCCTTAAAAACTCTACTGTCTGACGCGCGCTGGTTTGTAATTTTCTGAACCAAGTCATCAGAAGCTAGCAGTGAGCTCCCATATGCGGCTCTGTAATGCTCTTGCGATTGTTGCACTCCGAGGCGAAAAATGATTATTGACAAGGTTGAGTGCTTCCACGCATTGTCACAGGTTACAGTACCTAATATTTGATCTAACGCATCCCGTTGGCTGGAATCGAAGACTTTTAAAACATCGATCAGATCTTTTGTCAGTGTGTTATTGCGTAGAGAGTAGACTAACTTTGGTGTCCCTAGGAAGTATGCCGAAAGCACATTGAGGATCATCCAGATAACTCAAATTTTCCAAGAGCGACACAACCTTCTGGACACATTTCTGCAGGCAAGAAGAAACAAGTTCTGGTAATCCGACTGCGGCACCCAGTACTTCAAAACCATTGCCCGTTTTTCTTGTAACTTCTCGATCAACTGAGGATAGCGATTGTCCTTTAATACCCTTTTATATGTCGAACACTGTCTCTTCCTACAAAAATATTTTCCAAGCAGTCTTTCTGCACCCAATTTTGGTTGACCAACTGTCTTTTCACGCCCAGTATGTGTCAACCGCGGTTGTTACATACGCAATATTGGTGGTGTTGGCGCCACTTCAAATCAGCTACAAAAGCCATGAGACAGCAAAAATTAACGTTTGAAACTGAAAAAAATTGAAATCTGTCAAAACTCAAAAATGGTCAAAACTGAAAAACTCTACAATTTGGGACCGAAAATATGTACACCCCCGATCTCTGGAAGGCAAAGCCCGAGCAACCCGAGGTTAAGGCACACGGTTAGGGTTACCTCTGAACTACTCATGAACCCAACGAACGTTATTGCATCAGACCCACAAGTGTGGCTATTAGCACTTATATGGTGCAAAATTGGCATTTTTCGATACTTTGTTATTTTTTGTTAAATTCTTTAAGTTGTTTATTTTATAATACTTTAGGTGATCATTAAAGGTCAAATACCGTACATTTGAGGCATTTAGAGCCACGTAAAAACCATCCGTGCTTATGTCAACAAAAGTAAATATTGCAGTAATATGACATTTGCTATGTAAACAATGACCCAATTCTTTTTCTTGATTAACCAATCAGAAACAAGTAGCAATACTGTTGTTAATGATAAAAATTTGATTATTTACTTTAACCCAATTGTTTGAATAGTAAAACCGAATTGTATCTAGAAGCATTAGAAACTGTTATACAGAGCAGTTGGCTCTCAGATTGACTAAAAATCGATTCTTTAACAACTTTAGTCTTTTTTGGTAAGTTCTGCAAGATCTTAAGATCTTGCGAGTTTTAAGTTAGTTGAGCTTACTTAACGAGAAGTTAACAACAATACTAGCTACTTGCTGAAGCCTTACAAACTTCAGCACGAGATTGAACATAGACTATCACTATGGATTTTCTTAACTTCAATCAACAAAATTAAAATTATAGTCCTTTAATACGTCCGAGCGACTAAATATTTCTGCGAGATCGTTAGTCAGTCGAACCCTGTGAAGAACCAGGCCGCGTAAAACTCGAGAACCAGGCTGTGATGTATCGGTTTCCTTGAGATTCTTGAGCAGCCGCAAGAATTGGTCCGCCGACCGGGACATCAACAACAACACGAAAAGCAACGAATCTTCGATACAATTTGGTTGACCAGAACGAAATCTCTACGATGGCCAGCAAAAGTCCCAGTAGACACAGGAAAACATTTGATTGGAAGGCGAGTGGTCATCTAAAGACACTTGAGAAAGAGCAAGCTGATATACTCAAATTTTTCTTCAGACCTGTCACCGAGCTAGAAGGCTGCCTGACACAAAACAAAACAACGACTGCCGAAAGTGCATATCGTGGCTTCTTCAAGACGTACGACAACTTAGAATCAACAGAAGGCAGCAAAGGTTACTATTGAAGCCAAAGTATTTAGAATTTTTCGACAATGACACCATGCGTATGTTAGAAGAAAAAAGCAAATTTTTGAGATGGTTAGTTGACAAAGTACCATATCTCAGAGACATAGAAATGTTCCGCACAGCTTTCAGCGGTTATTGTGAAGACACATTTTGAGCATACAAAACAGTGAAAACTGCTCAACCAATTTTCAATAAACTAACAATTTTGAAGAATAAGTTGAAAACAGAAATCTGAAGCGACTCCGAAAAACAGACATTGTGTAATCAGGTGGAACGGTTAGTAGAAAAGCTAGATGAAATCTACTCAGAATCGATTCAAAAGATAAAGCCAAAAAAATATCGCTCCCGAGAGCTTGTGGATTTCAGCAATATTAGGAGTCACTATCGAGACCTGATCAAGCAGTACGGGCACAGCAAGGATTGTGGAAACCAAAATTCATTAGTGTCATCCACATCGGCTGTCGACAAGGACCCATATGAAACTGTAATTGATACAGGAATATGGAACATTAGAAAAGGTTGAGGAGAACACAAGGAAGCAGAAAACAACCAATTATCGCTAACTCGCGATCATCGGGAAGACGACAGATCGAAGAAATTGAGCTCAAAAACCTAAAAACTAAGAAAGAAATAGAGCAACGACTGCAAGACCGGCAGCTGGAGTTGGAGCAGGAAGTGAAAAAATAGAACTTTGTCGCCAGCAAGAAGAATTATGCTTACAACAGCAGCGAGAAGAAGAGTTACAACAACAGCAACGAAAACAAGAGTTACGCTTATCCTTGAAAACGAAAGAAAGAAAGCAGAGGCCGAAGAACAAAGACGTCTGTAAATTGAGCTGACCAAAGCAAGCTCAAGGGCATCTGGATCAGTGGCAGATGAGATAGAAAGTGTTGCATCAAGACGCAATCAAGCAAAAACAGCAGTGTGGGCAGAATCAGTGGCGCAACAGTCTGTCCTTAGACGGCCATATCTCCAAACGTTGTTATCGACCCTCCAACGAATGTCACACAGGCAGAGCTGAAAAACGTTTCAGCACCTATCCGAAAACTACCCACTGTTCCAACCGGGTGAAGGACTTTTCTCAACGCAACTGACAGAACCGAGCATTCTCAAGAAACCAGAAGTCTGCAAACCAATTAGAGTGACGGAACCATTACCGCCGTTGACAAGGACGACGTTTCAGCAGCAGGGAACGTCAGCAGTTCGAGACAGAAACAGGAGTCAGAGTCCCATTAACAACTCTCCAAACATGTCTGCCGACAGCAGAAACAGGATCACAATGAATCAAACCACTGCCCAAGTTTTTTTACCAACCAATACCAACCAGTGGTGCCAGTGGATTGCCCAAAATAAAACTGACTGAGTTTTCAGGACATCCTCTGGAGTGGCCAAAGTGGTCAGGCCGTTTTGATGTTGTTGCTCATCAAAAGCCAATCAGCGATACGGAAAGATGCTATACCTGAAGACAAATCTCACGGGTCAAGCAAAAGCAGCAATATCGGGAGTGGGATTCAGTTCACAATCATACTACCATGCTTGAGATAAACTCTGTGAGAAGTATGCAGATCAGATGTCATAGTCAATGCTCAATTCAAGAAATTACATACTCATCCTCCAGTTCGGCATGACGATTCTACGAGCATCGTCAAAATTGCAAATGTGGTTGCAAATGTGGTAAACATTTTGACTCAAATTGGATACTCATCCGAACTAGAATCAGAAGGAGGGCTAAGTTCAACAACGAGAAAACCTCAACTGAGAGAACAGTGGTTGCAGTATATGCAAGATCGTCGACTACTGAGAGTCGACCTGATTGTTATCAAAGAATGGCTTTCCTCCAAAGCAGTAATTCATGAGAACTTGTTAGCACAGACAAGCTCGTCGGTTGACAGAAACAATTTTTAAAGCCGTGATAAACGAAGACGAGTACTTTTGCTTCAAGCGCTGGAGAGTCAAGCAAACCCAAGAATTTCGAATGTCCCTTCAAAGACAGACAGCATCCTTTTTGGACGTGTAAAAAGTTCAAATCAATGAAAGTAAATGAACGACGCGAGCAAGTCCAGAAGTTCCGACTGTGTTTCAATTGTTTGAGACCAGGTCACATGTCGAAGGACTGCAAAAGCAGGACATGTAGTGTACCCAGCTGTGAAAGGCGACACAACAAGCTTTTGCACAGCGAACTACCGAAGAAGGAAACTAAAAAGAATGAATCAGATGCTACAACGGCAGTAGCAGCTAACATCACCCAAGGATGACTCCCAGTGGTGCGAATCAAGCTGACAAACAGAGACTAAAGCCTAAATGTACTGGCAATGTGTGATTCAGGATCCTCGATTTCAATTATAGACAAGTCAGTGGTGTCTAAACTTCAACTTCAAGGCCGGAAAGCGTCCTTATAGCAGGGATCCATGGCTCACAAGATGTCAAGACTGAAATAGTGCCGATAGCTGTTTCAGCGCATGAGAAGTCTCGACCATTGACAACAGTGCAGTTCTATGTGCACGAGAAACTGAAGTTGGGTGACCAGATTGTGGAGCTGCAAGAATTGAAAGACCGTTACCCACATCTGAGGAACTTTCCAAATCAGAGCTACAATCTAAACGATTTTCAAGTGATTCTTGGACAAGATTGTTACGACATTCGTCACCCTTTTGGAATCAAGAAGTCAGAAGTCAGAGCTGCACAATGGGCAGTGAAATCGAAGATCGGCTTGGTTTTAAGTGGTCCACTAACAGCGAAGCAGGCAGCAACTCTTGCCACAACAGCAACATCAAATGCAGATGACAAACTGGCAAACCAGTTGAGTAAGTGGTGGTATGTCGAGTCCTACGCTTCAAACTGCGATGTCACCGGTCATTCGAAAGAAAAACAACGAGCAATCAAGATGTTGGAGCAAACAACGCGATTAAATGGTGAAATATATGAAGTAGGACTTCTGTGGCGAGAGGACGAAGTGAAGTTACCGAACAACTTCTACTCTGCAATGGGGCAACTCAAGTCCCTAGAACGGCGCCTACAGAAAGACGAAACGCTAAACAAGCGATACCAAGAAACCATTGACACAGATGTCAATGCTGGATAGGTTCGCAAAGTTGATCAAGCTGAACTGAATGAAACAAAAGACAAACTGCAGTTGTATTTACAACATCATCCTGACATAAAGCCGCTTAAACCCGAAAAAGTCAGAAGAGTGTGCAACGAAGCAGCAAAATATCAAGGCGTAGCCCTCAAAGACCAACTACTATCTGGACTAGACCTGCTGCAGAGTCTGATCGGAATCATTTTTCGCTTCCGAGAACACCAAATAGCTTTATCAGCCGACATAGAAGCAATGTTTCTTCAAGTTGCTGTCCCAAAAAATGACAGCCGATGTTTACGATTTCTCTGGCGAGAAGATCCAGAGCAGAGAATAGAAGTTTATAAGTACACAAGGCACGTTTTTGAAGCAAAAAGCTCGCCGACTTGTGCAAATTACGCTTTGCACCAAGTTGCGAAAGATAATGCAGTCAACGACGAAAGTCTCGTCAGAACGGTTCAGCGAAACTTCTACATGGACAACTTCCTCAAGTCAGTCAGAACCTTTCAAGAAGCAATCCATATCTACCAGAAAGTCAGAGACATCCTAATCAAAGCTGGATTCAAATTAACGAATTGAATAAAAATTAACGATGAAATCAAGTCACACATCCCAGAGACAGACAAGTCAACGAAAGTTGTGAAAAACCTTCACAGCAGAACCACAATCATCTTCAACCCTTGGACTCAACTGGAATGTGGACACAGACAGTCTCATTGTCTGTCGTGGAACTGAGCAAGAAGTTCTAACAAAAATAACTCAGAGAATTGTCCTATCCTTTGTCTCAGCAGTGTTCGACCCACTTGGGATATGTTCCCCTTCACTATAAGAATGCGGTTTCCACTAAAAAGCATTTGAGCAGCAATTGGGGAAGCATGGGATAAAGATTTGTCTACAGGCCACTCAAAATTGTTCATTTATTGGTGCTCTGAGTTCAGAGACATAAGGACAATAAATCGACTTTATTTCGAAAATGGATGTTAAAATTTGAGAATTCACATTTTCACAGACGCATCAGAAGAAGCAATGTGCATCGTGGCATATCTGCAAGACGATGATGCAACGTTGAAACTCACCTATGTGATAGGAAAATGTTGTGTGGCACTCGTCAGACATATGACAATACCGAAGTTAGAATTCCAAGCCGCAGTATACGGAGTTCGTCTCAGAAATCAGATACTCAGCGAGCATAATGTCACAGTTGACAAAATCTATCATTGGACCGACTCATCAACGGTGCTACAGTGGTTACAAGCAGCGCACAAGAAACAACAAGCGTTCGTTGCTAACAGGGCAGCGGAAATACTGGAAAACTCATCGATGGATCAATGAAGACACGTCAAAGTTGTCGATAACCCTGCTGACATCGGAAACCCAGGAATGTCCATCGCAGGTCTCAAGGAGTCCATGCGGCTAAACGCGTTGGCATGGCTGCAGGCAGATGAAGAAAAGTGGCCAAAGCCGTGGTGCCAAGAGATTGAACTTGAACCCGAGCAAGTTACGAGTACTGTAGCAAAAGAATTAAAACTAGGCCAACTATTTAACTGGAGACCAAACAGTAGCTTCAATCGAATTAGAAACTTTATTGACGACTGTATAAGGTTCAAGGCGAAGCAGAAGGGACCCCTGAGAGCAGACGAAGTTCATCAAGCAGAACAAATACTGTTTCGAATTGTTCAAAACGAAAGGTTCCCGAATGTTTCAAAGTCGATAGCAAACAGCAAAGAAATCTTCAAAACATTGAAAATCGCCAAATTGTCACCCTTCATAGAGGAAGATGGAACAATTAGAGTGAAAGGCCGACTGAAGCATTCAAACCTTGATTACAATGCAAAACCTCCAATATTGTTAACCGCGAAACATCCAGTTGTACAACTTCTGTTGGAGAAAGCACATCGAGACAATCTACATGAGGGCACAGAATAAGTGAGAAACATGATTCAACAAGAGTACTGGATCGCCGGATTGAGAAATGCATTAAGAAAAATCAAGTCGAGATGTATCAAATGCAGACACATAAACGCCAACCCAATCCACCCACCGATGTCGGATCTACCCAGAGAACGGCTTGATGAACATGTGTTCCCATTCACCCATACCGGAGTCGACTACTTCGAACCCTTTGAAGTGAACTTCTTACGAGGTACCTTGAAGAGATGGTGCCGCCTTTTCACTTGCCTGCCAACTAGAGCAGTACACATCGAAGTCACACAGTCATTGGACACCGAGTCATGTCTAGCTGCAGTGACAAGATTCATTGCAAGACGTGGCTACCTGAACACCATCATTAGTGACAACAGAACAAATGTCGTTGGAGCAGCCAATGAGCTCAAAGCGTTCATGTACGAGTGGGACAGAGCTAAGATTGAAAGTGACTTAGCACAGAAAAAGATTGTTTGGAAATTCAATCCTCCTGGATTCCCACACTTTGGTGGAAGAACGTCATGATCAAAATCTTGGACAACTGAAGCCTCACCGACGAGGTACTCAGCACAATAATGTGTCTTGTGGAACAAACACTCAACGCAAGACCCCTGACAGCACTAAGTGATGACCCTGAAGATTTGACGGCACTCACACCAAATCATTTCTTGCCAGGACGAGAGAACGCGAGTGCGCCATTCATGCCATCCAGTGAACGCTACAATCACCTGAAAAAATCTTTCAAACGGGCTCAAGCATATGCCGACATGATCTGGAAAAGATGGACTCGCGAATACCTTCCACAATGGAACCAGATATCGAAGTGGTCAAAAGAACATGTGCGGAACCTGAAAAAAGGCGAGCTAGTGTGGCTAGTAGATGACTCTGTGAAACGCTGCGAGTATAAACTGGGACGAATCATTGAGATCTTCCCTGGCAACGACGGAGTTGTGAGATCAGCTAGAGTCAAAATGGCACATGGAGTGCTAAACCGGCCAGTCGTGAAGTTAGCGCCAGTATTCTACGATGGTGTGTCCGAGATCGAAAAGAGGGCCTGCGATGTTGGCGCCACTTCAAATCAGCTACAAAAGCCATCAGACAGCAAGAAATAACGTTTGAAACTGAAAAAACTTGAAATTTGTCAAAACTCAAAAATGGTCAAAACTGAAATAGTTTACAAGTTGGGACCGAAAATCTGTACACCCCCCTGTTTTTGGAAGGCAAAACCCGAGCAAACCGAGGTTTTGGTACACGGTTAGGGTTACTTCTGAACTACTCATGGACCCAAAAACGTTATTGCATCAGACCCACAAGTGTGGCTATTAGCACTTATATGGTGCAAAATTGGCATTTTTCGATACTTTGATATTTATTGTTAAAATCCTTAAGTTCTTTATTTAATGATACTTTAGGTATCATTAAAGGTCAAATACCGTACATTTGAGGCGTTTAGAGCAACGTAATAACCATCCGTGCTTATGTCAACAATAAAAATATTGCAGTAATTTGACAATTACTATGTAATCAATGACCTAAATCATTTTCTTGATTAACCAATCAGAAACAAGTAGCAATGCTGTTGTAAATGATAAATATTTGATTATTTACTTTAACCCAATTGTTTGAATAGTAAAACCGAATTTTATCTAGAACCATTAGAAACTGTTATACAGAGCAGTTGGCTCTCAGATTGACTAAAAATTGATTCTTTAACAACTTTAGTCTTTTTCGGTAAGTTCTGCAAGATTTTAAGATCTTGCGAGTTTTAAGTTAGTTGAGCTTACTTAACGAGAAATTAACAACAATACTAGCTACTTGCTGAAGCCTTACAAACTTCAGCACGAGATTGAACATAGACTATCACTAAGGATTTTCTTAACTTCAATCAACAAAATTAAAGTTACAGTCCTTTAATACGTCCGAGCGACTAAATTTTTCTGCGAGATCGTTAGTCAATCGAACCCTATGAAGAACCAGGCCGGCGTAAAACTCGAGAACCAGGCTATGATATATCGGTTCCGCTGAGATTCTTGAGCAGCCGCAACAGGTCGACTGCGGTTCTTTTATACCCATTATCATTTGACCACTTTCTTTTCATACACAATAATAGTCGATAGAGGGTCTTACTGTATCCAATATCGGTGTTAGACGGCATTTCAAATCCAGTCGAAAATGGTCCATTCATGCTCACAATCTGTAACCCACTTTCTTTTTATACCCAATGTCTGTCAACCACTTACTTTCATTAACCAATATGCACCGACCACTATCTTTTCATGTGCACTATTGGTCGGTCACAGAGTTTTCGTACCCAAAATGGCCCGTACATTGTCTTCTCATACCCGACATTTGTCGATAAGTCTCTATTGATACGCAAGATTGGTCAGCCGCTGTCTTTTCATGTCTAATATTGGTCGATTGCAGAGTTTTCGTACCAAAAATGGGTCATACACTGTCTTTTTGTACCCAATATTGGTCAGAGACAGTCTGTATATACACAATACTCGTCAAAAACGAGTATTTCATACCCACGATATCACGCGATATCGTTCAACCTTTCTATCTTCTCGTAAACAATTTTGGTCACCCACGTTCCATTTGTACCCAAAATCGTTAGACCACTGTCTATTCCTCGCCGTATCGGTCGACCGTGGTCATTTTACAAGCGATTATCATTGACCACGTATTTTGCACCAAAATAACCATCTATAACCCTCCTCTCACGCACAATATCAATAGCAACAGTCTTTTCATACCCAATATCTGTCGACTACTGTCCTTTCGTACCCAATAAGGGTGGATCACTGTCCTTTCATCTACAATAAAAGACAATCACAATCTTTTCCAACCCAATATATGTCAACCTCCACCCACACCTGTCTTTTCACAATATTATCTGTCGACCACTGTCTTTTCATACCCAATTTTTTGTTAACTATGGTATATTTTCTACAATTGGACAGCTGATTTTTTCGCAATGTAATGTAATGCGGTTTTCACTTTTTTAATTGTATGAAGCACTAATCTTGATTCCATCAAACGTCAGTTGCATTTTTTACCTGTGTAAGTGAAAAAAACTTTCCTTTTCTTGATAATGTATGAGAAAATGTCCTGAATACAAATGGTGAACAATCTGGACCATGGTCTTATTTGGGTCAAATCAGAGTTGATTTCCGTCTGGATAAGTCTGATTGGAGACAACTTCGAACGCACATTAGTTTAATCAGAGGTTACTTCCGTCTGATAGTTCAACTTGGGTGTTGCCCAGTAGGAGCTCATTACAATTGATACATACTATAATCAGGAGTCAGAAATGTCAATAACAGATGTTTTTTTTCATCGGAGGATGAAAACATTTTCCTCCCATTGAATCAATTTCCTGCAACAAACTCGGGCAGGAAGTGTGCTGTGATCCCAGTAAAATTGTTGCAATCTATTGCAGTCACGAAATTAAAAGTTGCCTACGATGACAGATATATACACTCGCGGACGATTCCCAAGTTCAATCTTGAGTGTTGAAATATAAAAATTGTTTCCACTTGTGAATAAAAACCTATAAAAAGAAAAGTTATAACTAATTGCACTTTAGGTGGAGGGCAAAAAATATTTTCAGACAAAACTACAACAAAGAGAGACAGTAGAGTAACAAAACAGTCCTATTTGTGCTATTGAAAGAATGTTTATCAAACACATCTCGATTATATGGTAGCTTCTATTTTTCGTTCGGAGGATGCTGCTGATTAAATGCAAAGAGAAAAATGTAAAGGTTAAAAAGTGAAGAGAAAAGTAATAAACTTAATACAATATGCAGGTTTTATATTTTAAGCAGTTGCTTTAAATATCAAATACAGTTCTAAGTATTACTCATTTTTTTCCAATAATAATAATCTCAGTTGAGTAAATACACACAACATCGACAAAAAGGATGCAAAAAACTAATTTTTCTTGAAACAACGCTCAGAACAGTGTGACCTGACGTTATAGTTACAAAGTGTACTGGAAGGTGAATTTTTTTCTCTATTTCTCATCTCGAAAACTAATTATAAAATTGTTGAACAGTTAACACAGCAATATCGTCAATTAATTGGTAATCAAGACAAAAAATTTAGAATTGGTCAAAGAAATCACGGTTTCACACTTTTTTCAATAAAAGTCTATTTTTTGAATGGCCATATAAGTGAGATTAAAAGTTATGGTCCCCCGACCGATGGGTTAACATTTTTAACAAAAAAACAGACCAGCGTACTGTTTGCCCCGAAGTTGTTGAAATGCGCAAAAACTTAGAGATACTAATATCTTATTTTGCTTCTATGCTTCCATCCCAATAGACTTTGGGTCAGTCAGAAAAAAAATTGGTTTCGAAAAATCTGAAAGAAAATTTAAAAGTTGCGTTTTGTTGGGGCGCTGATTAGAACAGATTTAGCGTTTAGTATGACTGACTGGCTCATCTTGGCCAATTGTAGTTGGGTTCTAGTTAGTTTTTTTGAGATGAAACTGGCACAGTTTATGTTTTCCTTGTTTTTTCTTGAATTAATACAATAACCCCGTCATTTTTTGCTCCAAAAAGTGTTTGAAGAAAATCTGTCTGTTCAAAAATTATCTTTCTGAAAGAGCAAGAACATTGGGGTACTATGGCAATTGTAATTTTGTTTCTTAATCACTACCCTAGGACATGACTACCAAAAATATGATCTTTTGAAAATTAGAAGATAAGACAAGAACAAAAAACGGGGAACGGGAAACGAGGCTTCGCTCCGGGCTTACTACAACGGGCTTCGCTGTGGGAAAAAGTAGTTTTTTCATCTTCCTTTTTAAATATCTGACTGATTAAATTTTAAACTATAATGTTTCAACCACTGAATAGAATTAACTAAACAATTATCACATTTTATTACAGTAACAGCTTCAAAAACTATTCGTATATTTTAAACGCGTTCTTCAGACCAGTTCCAATGGGCAGGCATCGATTCATAATTTGGTTTTTGAAATTTTTGAGAATGAGAACGAGGCTTTTCCTTTAATTGCCAAATTTATAGAGCATGTTTACTTATATATATATATATATATATATATATATATATATAT
>NW_027453312.1:0-30252 GCF_964194025.1 Convolutriloba macropyga | reverse complement strand
TGTCAAGAAAAGTTGATTGGACTATCCTAAGCCAGTACGATTTGTATGCTGTTAAGCGCAAAGTTGAGAATTGCTTTCTTAGCGCAGAATGTTTGGTAAGGCCACTTTCTGAAAGGTTATTCGATCAAAATGTTTTAACTAAAGAATTATGGAGAAAGACTTATGCGGTTGTCTGCGAGTCTTACGAGGATCTGAGCCCAACTTTCAAAATTGTTTGCGATAATTATGATGGCTATCGGTTGTTATATGTTGGAAATGAAGATCTGAAACCCTCAGCTGTAATCAAAGGGCCAGTTTGTTTTGTGAGGGCAATTCCTGATGGAGTAACCGATTGGTCTGTCATGCGATCTGAAAGAACTGGTGAAAGCTTACTATTAGTTGGTCCTATACGTTTCGTAAATTCAGACTGCGATCCCAATTGCGAGTATGATTTTTCCAGTAGCTCTGGTATTGTCCAACTCAGAACAAAAGAGACGAATCACAAAGCAGTCTGAGCTTTTGGTAAAATATGGTCCAGAGTTTTTTGAACAAAATCAATGTAAGTGCCGTACCTGCGACAACTTATTAAGCGAATCAACTAATTCAGATTTTTGTCTATATTTGAATGAGTTTATCAGCGAAATTGTACGAGAGTCGTTTGATGAGCTGGTTGCGTTTACTGTGAGCAGCGTCACCAAACCAAAAAGAAACGACTAAGACAGAAGGAGCGTGTCGAAATGTATAACAGATTAACCACGGCTGCAGTCAGTCAACAACAAAACATAGAAATTCCTTCAACGTCCCAAAGCAGTTACATCACTATACGGAGCAACCAACTTCCCGCAGAGTTTTGGTGTAAAACAGGACTCACAAGTTTTTGAATCAAGCTTTTCCGACGAGAATTCGATAAACGAGGACGCCATTGATAACGCTTGCTTTAGTTCTTCGATGCCTCGAGCATAGTCGCCTCTGAAATATCGGCAGACATTTTCATGCTCTGTGTCATCAATTTCTGTAAACGGTTTGGAAGAAGAAACAGAAGAAAGTCGACAGAACAATTTATTATTTTCTGGGGGTAATGTCACAGTAAAACAGGCGAGTTCTCTTCTCGATTTATTTAGTTCACGGTTCTCTTTATCCGATGAAGCGTCTGTGAATTTATATTCTGTTTTTCATGCTCTTCTCCCGGATGATAATCAGCTGCCTTCTGGTTATTCTTTAGTTAGACAAATGAAGGATGATCTCCAAGATCAGACGCGAGCTTTTATTTGCAGCACCAAAGGTAATGTCCTTATTCTCAACTTCAGAAATCAACTACAAAAAAAAAATACAGCACAACATTCATCAAATTTCTGCCTACTCAGAATTCACTCGCAGACATTCTGATATAGACCTTAATAAAAAAATTGCTCCAATCGTTTGTCCTGAAACCAGCTCAGTCTTGGAAATGAATCTTGTTCTTTCAACAGACGGCGTGAATATAAAGAAGTCAACTTATAAGAAGGAATTGTGGCCAGTTTGGCTTCAGTGCTCCGATATGCCTCCAATTTTGCGGATGTCAAGGAAGAATATTGTCTTAGTGTGTCTTTACGTGGGTTCCGGTTCCCCAAATTGGAATGAGATTGTGCCTCGGTTGAGAGCTGAGCTAGTTTCTCCGATAGAAATTGTCAATTCTCCTTTTCCTGGAGCAAGCATTTCTTTCAAAGTGCGCCTACTGGTTGCAGAAATGTGTGCCAAGGCCCACGTTTTGAACATGATTCAGTTTAACGGATACTTTGGGTGCCATTTTTGTACAGCTGAAGGCAAGACTATTGGAAAAACGCATGCTTACTACCCTTACGGGCAGAATGGTAACGTTCGTGTGCCAGAGCTGAACGATCAATATATCCATAAAGCAGAACTCCTCTCGTCAAGCGGTGCGCAGAATGTCTTTGGCGTGAAAGGACGCAGTGCTTTTAGCGATATTGTTTGCGGTCTTCCTCTGACAGAACCGGTGGACTATATGCATTGCGTCTTATTAGGAGTTTTCCCGGAACTGCTTAGACTTATTATTACGAAGTTGACCACAGCTACGGAAAGAGAAATAAATGACATTGTGAGTTCGCTTGCTTGTCCTCGTGAACTCATCAGCTACTCCCGAAAAATTCGTTTCTTTAGACGATATTGGCCAGTTCAAAGCTAATGAGTTTTTTAACTGGATGTTCTACGTTAGCCCTATTGTTTTTCGCAATAGGATCTCTAAGACTTTGTTCGAGAGTTTATTAAATCTCGTTTTTGGTGTTCGATTGCTGCTTGAGTCAAGTCGCGAAAAAGACATCTTGATATCGGAAAATCTTTTAGGTCAGTTCTGTTCCGGTATAGTTGATGTGTTTGAAGGAAACGAACGCTCTGAGACAATTAACGTTCACTCCTTGCGCCATCTTCCGGACCAAGTTAGACGATTCGGACCACTGTTTTCCTTTTCGGCGATGAGCTTTGAGTCAGCTAACCGAATTTTAAGTGAAGTCTATAGTGGTTCGCATCACGAGTGCGAGGTTATTTGTCGTCGATTTCTGCAGAAGCAGCGGCTATTAGATATTCATCAGACAAGTGAGGATAACCCATACGGCCGACTCGTCAAGCAACATCTTCGTCTGGACGATTCTCATACAAACAACTTTTCTAATTTTATGAAAGAAACTGAAAGTCTTAGCTATGCTCGCTTAACTTATCCAAACGCAATATTTCTTAATCGGTTCAAAAAAACAGTTTGTATTTTGATTCACCATCCTACTCCCGAGCACCATCATCTGGAGCGTGCAACAATTTCGTTACAAGAGGGAGGACACTGAAATCTTTGGGCAAATACTGTACTTTTTGTCAATACCGAATGAATCTTACCATGGAAAAGTTCTCGTTAGTGTTCAGGAGTACGAAATTGTAAAGGAAATAGGCCCTGTGAAAGGATTTTTTTTATGTTCTCAAGAAAACTGATAAAGAAGACTTGATTGATGTAGACACACTTACTAAAGTTTTTTGTGTTCCGTCTTCTGGGTTTGAATTCTGTTTGGTAGCCGAAGTAAACAGACTTCGGCGACATATATATATATATATATATATATATATATATATATATGTATATATATATATATATATATATATATACATATATATATACATATATATATATATATATATATATATATATATATATATATAAGCTTTTTGAAAGCTTTTTGCTGTCAAGAGATCAATGTGGAGTGAACGTGAAAGAAAGCAATTGCTAGTTTTGTTTTCAAATTCAGGGTTTTGGACTGCTACTTTTTTATAGATCAATGTTGTCAAGAAAAGTTGATTGGACTATCCTAAGCCAGTACGATTTGTATGCTGTTAAGCGCAAAGTTGAGAATTGCTTTCTTAGCGCAGAATGTTTGGTAAGGCCACTTTCTGAAAGGTTATTCGATCAAAATGTTTTAACTAAAGAATTATGGAGAAAGACTTATGCGGTTGTCTGCGAGTCTTACGAGGATCTGAGCCCAACTTTCAAAATTGTTTGCGATAATTATGATGGCTATCGGTTGTTATATGTTGGAAATGAAGATCTGAAACCCTCAGCTGTAATCAAAGGGCCAGTTTGTTTTGTGAGGGCAATTCCTGATGGAGTAACCGATTGGTCTGTCATGCGATCTGAAAGAACTGGTGAAAGCTTACTATTAGTTGGTCCTATACGTTTCGTAAATTCAGACTGCGATCCCAATTGCGAGTATGATTTTTCCAGTAGCTCTGGTATTGTCCAACTCAGAACAAAGAGACGAATCACAAAGCAGTCTGAGCTTTTGGTAAAATATGGTCCAGAGTTTTTTGAACAAAATCAATGTAAGTGCCGTACCTGCGACAACTTATTAAGCTAATCAACTAATTCAGATTTTTGTCTATATTTGAATGAGTTTATCAGCGAAATTGTACGAGAGTCGTTTGATGAGCTGGTTGCGTTTACTGTGAGCAGCGTCACCAAACCAAAAAGAAACGACTAAGACGGAAGGAGCGTGTCGAAATGTATAACAGATTAACCACGGCTGCAGTCAGTCAACAACAAAACATAGAAATTCCTTCAACGTCCCAAAGCAGTTACATCACTATACGGAGCAACCAACTTCCCGCAGAGTTTTGTGTAAAACAGGACTCACAAGTTTTTGAATCAAGTTTTTCCGACGAGAATTCGATAAACGAGGACGCCATTGATAACGCTTGCTTTAGTTCTTCGATGCCTCGAGCATAGTCGCCTCTGAAATATCGGCAGACATTTTCATGCTCTGTGTCATCAATTTCTGTAAACGGTTTGGAAGAAGAAACAGAAGAAAGTCGACAGAACAATTTATTATTTTCTGGGGGTAATGTCACAGTAAAACAGGCGAGTTCTCTTCTCGATTTATTTAGTTCACGGTTCTCTTTATCCGATGAAGCGTCTGTGAATTTATATTCTGTTTTTCATGCTCTTCTCCCGGATGATAATCAGCTGCCTTCTGGTTATTCTTTAGTTAGACAAATGAAGGATGATCTCCAAGATCAGACGCGAGCTTTTATTTGCAGCACCAAAGGTAATGTCCTTACTCTCAACTTCAGAAATCAACTACAAAAAAAAATACAGCACAACATTCATCAAATTTCTGCCTACTCAGAATTCACTCGCAGACATTCTGATATAGACCTTAATAAAAAATTGCTCCAATCGTTTGTCCTGAAACCAGCTCAGTCTTGGAAATGAATCTTGTTCTTTCAACAGACGGCGTGAATATAAAGAAGTCAACTTATAAGAAGGAATTGTGGCCAGTTTGGCTTCAGTGCTCCGATATGCCTCCAATTTTGCGGATGTCAAGGAAGAATATTGTCTTAGTGTGTCTTTACGTGGGTTCCGGTTCCCCAAATTGGAATGAGATTGTGCCTCGGTTGAGAGCTGAGCTAGTTTCTCCGATAGAAATTGTCAATTCTCCTTTTCCTGGAGCAAGCATTTCTTTCAAAGTGCGCCTACTGGTTGCAGAAATGTGTGCCAAGGCCCACGTTTTGAACATGATTCAGTTTAACGGATACTTTGGGTGCCATTTTTGTACAGCTGAAGGCAAGACTATTGGAAAAACGCATGCTTACTACCCTTACGGGCAGAATGGTAACGTTCGTGTGCCAGAGCTGAACGATCAATATATCCATAAAGGAGAACTCCTCTCGTCAAGCGGTGCGCAGAATGTCTTTGGCGTGAAAGGACGCAGTGCTTTTAGCGATATTGTTTGCGGTCTTCCTCTGACAGAACCGGTGGACTATATGCATTGCGTCTTATTAGGAGTTTTCCCGGAACTGCTTAGACTTATTATTACGAAGTTGACCACAGCTACGGAAAGAGAAATAAATGACATTGTGAGTTCGCTTGCTTGTCCTCGTGAACTCATCAGCTACTCCCGAAAAATTCGTTCTTTAGACGATATTGGCCAGTTCAAAGCTAATGAGTTTTTTAACTGGATGTTCTACGCTAGCCCTATTGTTTTTCGCAATAGGATCTCTAAGACTTTGTTCGAGAGTTTATTAAATCTCGTTTTTGTTGTTCGATTGCTGCTTGAGTCAAGTCGCGAAAAAGACATCTTGATATCGGAAAATCTTTTAGGTCAGTTCTGTTCCGGTATAGTTGATGTGTTTGAAGGAAACGAACGCTCTGAGACAATTAACGTTCACTCCTTGCGCCATCTTCCGGACCAAGTTAGACGATTCGGACCACTGTTTTCCTTTTCGGCGATGAGCTTTGAGTCAGCTAACCGAATTTTAAGTGAAGTCTATAGTGGTTCGCATCACGAGTGCGAGGTTATTTGTCGTCGATTTCTGCAGAAGCAGCGGCTATTAGATATTCATTAGACAAGTGAGGATAACCCATACGGCCGACTCGTCAAGCAACTTCTTCGTCTGGACGATTCTCATACAAACAACTTTTCTAATTTTATGAAAGAAACTGAAAGTCTTAGCTATGCTCGCTTAACTTATCCAAACGCAATATTTCTTAATCGGTTCAAAAAAACAGTTTGTATTTTGATTCACCATCCTACTCCCGAGCACCATCATCTGGAGCGTGCAACAATTTCGTTACAAGAGGGAGGACACTGAAATCTTTGGGCAAATACTGTACTTTTTGTCAATACCGAATGAATCTTACCATGGAAAAGTTCTCGTTAGTGTTCAGGAGTACGAAATTGTAAAGGAAATAGGCCCTGTGAAAGGATTTTTTTATGTTCTCAAGAAAACTGATAAAGAAGACTTGATTGATGTAGACACACTTACTAAAGTTTTTTGTGTTCCGTCTTCTGGGTTTGAATTCTTCGTTATTAAACTTTGTACCGCTTTCGACCATTCCTAAATTATAAAATAAAATTCTGAAAGCTAATTGTTCCCTTAGGTTGTTGGTGCTGGTTACTTTTAAAGTGAAAATTTCATTAAAACATTTAGAAGTGACTACAACTATTTTACTATTAACAGTTTTAGAAGGCAAACTCGTAATGCTAGTTACGGGTTTTGACTTCGCGACTAATTGCTTCCCACCAAACATTGTCATTTGAAGGCTATTATGCTATTAATAGTTTTTCATCAGAGCATCTACAGCACTAGCTGTTGGTGCTCGTTGCATTTTAAAAATTTTAATAAAACAACCAAACGTGACTAGAACTATTTTACTATTAATAGTTTTAGAAGGCAAACTCGTAATGCTAGTTACGGGTTTTGACTTCGAGACTAATTGCTTCCCACCAAATATTGTCATTTGAAGGCTATTATGCTATTAATAGTTTTCCATCAGAGCATCTACAGCACTAGCTGTTGGTGCTCGTTGCTTTTTAAAAATTTTATTAAAACAACCAAGTGTGACTAGAACTATTTTACTATTAATAGTTTTAGAAGGCAAACTCGTAATGCTAGTTACGGGTTTGACTTTGCGACTAATTGCTTCCCACCAAACATTGTCATTTGAAAGCTGTTATGCTAATAATAGTTTTCCATCAGAGCACCTACAGCACTAGCTGTTGGTGCTCGTTGCTTTTTAAAAATTTTTATTAAAACAACCAAGTGTGACTAGAACTATTTTACTATTAATAGTTTTAGAAGGCAAACTCGTAACGCTAGTTACGGGTTTTGACTTCGCGACTAATTGCTTCCCACCAAATATTGTCATTTGAAGGCTATTATGCTATTAATAGTTTTCCATCAGAGCGTCTACAGCACTAGCTGTTGGTGCTCGTTGCTTTTTGAAATCCAAAAATTTTGAATTATGACCTGTTTTGCAGACTAGAGCTGTGTTTATCGGAGATTCAAATCTCCAAGACGCAACCCCGCTTTTGCGGATGAATGAGCGGGTATGTCGCTACCAGTAAGTTTACTTCGGTTTGTATTGATGGCTTATTCTTGTCTGTTCATTATATTTAGTTCTTATTTTTACAGCCCTTCGTATGACGGCGAGGGTGGCCGTAGATCAATTCATCTGCGAACTATGATCGAGGGACTCAAACGTTACACCCACATATTTATTATTTTCGGGGATAACGATGTAAATAGTATAAGTGTCGACGAAATTTACCGCAACTATGTTTCTGTTATTCGCGCTTTGCACCCCCGCATAGTTCGATTCAGTGGGTTGCTGCCTCGAGCGGACTTCGACAAAAATATACGCGAAGCCAATAATATTTATTTGGCGGAACATTTAAAGGACAGATACAAAAGTCCAAAGTTAGTTAAGAAGACTGACTTTGATGAGCATGGTCGGGATAGATGTCATTTACGACATACTACAAATGGTTTGAATCATCTCATGGCCCACTGCCTTAGCTTCTTAATTGACTCATTCGGAACTCTCCAATAAAGGAACTACTTGCTTTAAACTGAGCAAACTGTGCCCTTGTATATATTTGCTTTTTTTCTCTAATTTATTTTTCCTTCTTCTGCTGCAATTTTTGTTTAGAAGAAAGCTGGGTCAACGACTTCAACCGTCAGAAAGAGAAAATGGATGTAAAGCAAACAGTTCTTGGTCAACTTTGATCAGACCAAACAAACTTTGGCCACCCTGGGTCAGACCAATCGGATGTTGGCCATCCTTGGTCAGAACAAACAGACTTCGGCCACCCTTGGTCAGACCAAACAGACGTTGGCCACCATTGTTCAGACCAAACAGACTTCGGCCAGCCTTGGTCAGACCAAACAAACTTTGGCCATCTTTGGTCAGACCAAACAGTTTTTGGCCATCCTTGGTCACACCAAACAGTTTCTGGCCATCCTTGGTCAGACCAAACAGACTTTGGCCACCATTGGTCAGATCAAACAGATGTTAGCCACCATTGGTCAGACCAAACAGACGTTGGCCACCATTGTTCAGACCAAACACACTTCGGCCACCCTTGTTCAGACCAAACAGACGTTGGCCACCCTTGGTCAGACCAAAGAGACTTTGCCCACCATTGGTCAGACCAAACAGACTTCGGCCACCCTTGGTCAGACCAAACAGACTTCGGCCACCCTTGGTCAGACCAAACAGACGTTGGCCACCCTTGGTCAGACCAAACAGACTTTGCCCACCATTGGTCAGACCAAACAGACTTCGGCTACCCTTGGTCAGACCAAACAGACGTTGGCCACCATTGGTTAGACCAAACAGACGTTGGTCACCATTGTTATGACCAAACAGACGTTGGCCACCATTGTTCAGACCAAACAGACTTCAGCCACCCTTGGTCAGACCAAACAGACTTCGGCCACCCTTGGTCAGACCAAACAGACGTTGGCCACCCTTGGTCAGACCAAACAGACTTTGCCCATCATTGGTTAGACCAAACAGACTTCGGCTACCCTTGGTCAGACCAAACAGACGTTGGCCACCATTGGTTAGACCAAACAGACGTTGGCCACCATTGTTCAGAACAAACAGACTTCGGCAACCCTTGGTCAGACCAAACAGACGTTGGCCACCCTTGGTCAGACCAAACAGACTTTGCCCACCATTGGTCAGACCAAACAGACTTCTGATACCCTTGGTCAGACCAAACAGACGTTGGCCACCATTGGTCAGACCAAAGAGACTTTGCCCACCATTGGTCAGACCAAACAGACTTCGGCCACCCTTGGTCAGACCAAACAGACTTCGGCCACCCTTGGTCAGACCAAACAGACGTTGGCCACCCTTGGTCAGACCAAACAGACTTTGCCCACCATTGGTCAGACCAAACAGACTTCGGCTACCCTTGGTCAGACCAAACAGACTTTGCCCACCATTGGTCAGACCAAACAGACCTCGGCTACCCTTGGTCAGACCAAACAGACTTCGGCCACCCTTGGTCAGACCAAACAGACGTTGGCCACCCTTGGTCAGACCAAACAGACGTTGGCCACCATTGTTCAGACCAAACAGACCTCGGCCATCCTTGGTCAGACCAAACAGACTTCGGCCACCCTTGGTCAGACCAAACAGACGTTGGCCACCCTTTGTCAGACCAAACAGACTTTGCCCACCATTGGTCAGACCAAACAGACTTCGGCTACCCTTGGTCAGACCAAACAGACTTTGCCCACCATTGGTCAGACCAAACAGACCTCGGCTACCCTTGGTCAGACCAAACAGACTTCGGCCACCCTTGGTCAGACCAAACAGACGTTGGCCACCCTTGGTCAGACCAAACAGACGTTGGCCACCATTGTTCAGACCAAACAGACTTCGGCCACCCTTGGTCAGACCAAACAGACTTCGGCCACCCCTGGTCAGACCAAACAGACGTTGGCCACCCTTTGTAAGACCAAACAGACTTTGCCCACCATTGGTCAGACCAAACAGACTTCGGCTACCCTTGGTCAGACCAAACAGACGTTGGCCACCATTGGTTAGACCAAACAGACGTTGGCCACCATTGTTCAGAACAAACAGACTTCGGCAACCCTTGGTCAGACCAAACAGACGTTGGCCACCCTTGGTCCGACCAAACAGACTTCGGCCACCCTTGGTCAGACCAAACAGACGTTGGCCACCATTGTTCAGACCAAACAGACTTCGGCCACCCTTGGTCAGACCAAACAGACTTCGGCTACCCTTGGTCAGACCAAACAGACGTTGGCCACCATCGGTAAGACCAAACAGACGTTGGCCACCATTGTTCAGACCAAACAGACTTCGGCAACCCTTGGTCAGACCAAACAGACGCTGGCCACCCTTGGTCAGACCAAACAGATTGCGGCCACCCTTGGTCAGACCAAACAGACGTTGGCCACCATTGTTCAGACCAAACAGATTTTGGCCACCTTTGGTCAGACCAAACAGAGGTTGGCCACCATTGTTCAGACCAAACAGACTTCGGCCACCCTTGGTCAGACCAAACAGACTTTGCCCACCATTGGTCAGACCAAACAGACTTTGCCCACCATTGGTCAGACCAAACAGACGTTAGCCACCATTGGTCACACCAAACAGACGTTGGCCACCATTGTTCAGACCAAACAGACTTTGGCCACCCTTGGTCAGATCAAACAGACGTTGGCCACCATTGTTCAGACCAAACAGACTTCGGCCACCCTTGGTCAGACCAAACAGACTTTGCCCACCATTGGTCAGACCAAACAGACTTCGGCTACCCTTGGTCAGACCAAACAGACTTTGCCCACCATTGGCCAGACCAAACAGACGTTGGCCACCATTGTTCAGACCAAACAGACTTCGGCAACCCTTGGTCAGACCAAACAGACGTTGGCCAACCTTGGTCAGACCAAACAGACTTTGCCCACCATTGGTCAGACCAAACAGACTTCGGCTACCCTTGGTCAGACCAAACAGACGTTGGCCACCATTGGTCAGACTAAAGAGACTTTGCCCACCATTGGTGAGACCAAACAGACTTCGGCCACCCTTGGTCAGACCAAACAGACTTCGGCCACCCTTGGTCAGACCAAACAGACGTTGGCCACCCTTGGTCAGACCAAACAGACTTTGCCCACCATTGGTCAGACCAAACAGACTTCGGCTACCCTTGGTCAGACCGAACAGACTTTGCCCACCATTGGTCAGACCAAACAGACCTCGGCTACCCTTGGTCAGACCAAACAGACTTCGGCCACCCTTGGTCAGACCAAACAGACGTTGGCCACCCTTGGTCAGACCAAACAGACGTTGGCCACCATTGTTCAGACCAAACAGACTTCGGCCACCCTTGGTCAGACCAAACAGACTTCGGCCACCCTTGGTCAGACCAAACAGACGTTGGCCACCCTTTGTAAGACCAAACAGACTTTGCCCACCATTGGTCAGACCAAACAGACTTCGGCTACCCTTGGTCAGACCAAACAGACGTTGGCCACCATTGGTTAGACCAAACAGACGTTGGCCACCATTGTTCAGAACAAACAGACTTCGGCAACCCTTGGTCAGACCAAACAGACGTTGGCCACCCTTGGTCCGACCAAACAGACTTCGGCCACCCTTGGTCAGACCAAACAGACGTTGGCCACCATTGTTCAGACCAAACAGACTTCGGCCACCCTTGGTCAGACCAAACAGACTTCGGCTACCCTTGGTCAGACCAAACAGACGTTGGCCACCATCGGTAAGACCAAACAGACGTTGGCCACCATTGTTCAGACCAAACAGACTTCGGCAACCCTTGGTCAGACCAAACAGACGCTGGCCACCCTTGGTCAGACCAAACAGATTGCGGCCACCCTTGGTCAGACCAAACAGACGTTGGCCACCATTGTTCAGACCAAACAGATTTCGGCCACCCTTGGTCAGACCAAACAGAGGTTGGCCACCATTGTTCAGACCAAACAGACTTCGGCCACCCTTGGTCAGACCAAACAGACTTTGCCCACCATTGGTCAGACCAAACAGACTTTGCCCACCATTGGTCAGACCAAACAGACGTTAGCCACCATTGGTCACACCAAACAGACGTTGGCCACCATTGTTCAGACCAAACAGACTTTGGCCACCCTTGGTCAGACCAAACAGACGTTGGCCACCATTGTTCAGACCAAACAGACTTCGGCCACCCTTGGTCAGACCAAACAGACTTTGCCCACCATTGGTCAGACCAAACAGACTTCGGCTACCCTTGGTCAGACCAAACAGACGTTGGCCACCATTGGTCAGACCAAAGAGACTTTGCTCACCATTGGTCAGACCAAACAGACTTCGGCCACCCTTGGTCAGACCAAAGACTTCGGCCACCCTTGGTCAGACCAAACAGACGTTGGCCACCCTTGGTCAGACCAAACAGACGTTGGCCACCATTGTTCAGACCAAACAGACTTCGGCCTCCCTTGGTCAGACCAAACAGACGTTGGCCACGATTGGTCAGACCAAACAGACTTCGGCGAAATGAAGGTTTTGCGAAATGAAGGTATTTGCGATCGATTTTGCGAAACGAAGGTATTGCGAAAAGAAGATGTTTGCGATCGATTTTACGAAATGAAGGTATTTGCGATCGTTTTTGCGATGAGAAGATATTTTCGAAAGAAGTTTTTGCGGAATGAAGGTATTTGCGATCGATTTTGCGAAACGAAGGTATTGCGAAAAAAAGATGTTTGCGATCGATTTTACGAAATGAAGGTATTTGCGATCGATTTTGCGAAAAGAAGATATTTTCGAAAGAAGGTTTTGCGAAATGAAGGTATTTGCGATCGATTTTGCGAAACGAAGGTTTTGCGAAAAGAAGATATTTGCGATCGATTTTACGAAATGAAGGTATTTGCGATCGATTTTGCGAAAAGAAGACATTTTCGAAAGAAGGTTTTGCGAAATGAAGGTATTTGCGATCGATTTTGCGAAACGAAGATATTGCGAAAAGAAGATATTTGCGATCGATTTTACGAAGTTTTTGCGAAATGAAGGTATTTGCGATCGATTTTGCGAAACGAAGGTATTGTGAAAAGAAGATATTTGCAATCGATTTTACGAAATGAAGGTATTTGCGATCGATTTTGCGAAACGAAGGTTTTGCGAAAAGAAGATATTTGCGATCGATTTTACGAAATGAAGGTATTTGCGATCGATTTTGCGAAAAGAAGTCATTTTCGAAAGAAGGTTTTGCGAAATGAAGGTATTTGCGATCGATTTTGCGAAACGAAGGTATTGCGAAAAGAAGATATTGGCGATCGATTTTAACAAATGAAGGTATTTGCGGTCGATTTTGCGAAACGAAGATATTTTCGAAAGAAGGTATTGCGAAATGAAGGTATTTGCGATCGATTTTGCGAAACGAAGGTATTGCGAAAAGAAGATATTTGCGATCGATTTTACGAAATGAAGATATTTGCAATCGATTTTGAATGAAAGAAGATATTTTCGAAAGAAGTTTTTGCGAAATGAAGGTATTTGCGATCGATTTTGCGAAACGAAGGTATTGCGAAAAGAAGATATTTGCAATAGATTTTACGAAATGAAGGTATTTGCGATCAATTTTGCGAAAAGAAGATATTTTCGAAAGAAGGTTTTGCGAAATGAAGGTATTTGCGATCAATTTTGCGAAACGAAGATATTGCGAAAAGAAGATATTTGCGATCGATTTTAGGAAATGAAGGTATTTGCGATCGATTTTGCGAAAAGAAGATATTTTCGAAAGAAGTTTTTGCGAAATGAAGGTATTTGCGATCGATTTTGCGAAACGAAGGTATTGTGAAAAGAAGATATTTGCAATCGATTTTACGAAATGAAGGTATTTGCGATCGATTTTGCGAAACGAAGATATTTTCGAAAGAAGGTATTGCGAAATGAAGGTATTTGCGATCGATTTTGCGAAACGAAGGTATTGCGAAAAGAAGATATTTGCGATCGATTTTAAGAAATGAAGGTATTTGCGATCGATTTTGCGAAACGAAGATATTTTCGAAAGAAGGTGTTGCGAAATGAAGGCATTTGCGATCGATTTTGCGAAAGGAAAGTATTGCGAAAAGAAGATATTTGCGATCGATTTTACAAAATGAAGGTATTTGCGATCAATTTTGCGAAACGAAGGTATTGCGAAAAGAAGATATTTGCGATTGATTTTACGAAATGAAGGTATTTGCGATCGATTTTGCGAAAAGAAGATATTTTCGAAAGAAGGTTTTGCAAAATGAAGTTATTTGCGATCGATTTTGCGAAACGAAGGTATTGCGAAAAGAAGATATTTGCGATCGATTTTGCGAAATGAAGATATTTGCGAAAGAATATTTTGCGAAATGAAGGTATTTGCGATCGATTTTGCGAAACGAAGGTATTGCGAAAAGAAGATATTTGCGATCGATTTTACGAAATGAAGGTATTTGCGATCTATTTTGCGAAAAGAAGATATTTTCGAAAGAAGGTTTTGCAAAATGAAGGTATTTGCGATCGATTTTGCGAAACGAAGGTATTGCGAAAAGAAGGTATTTGCGATTGATTTTGCGAAATGAAGATATTTTTGAAAGAATTTTTTGCGAAATGAAGGTATTTGCGATCGATTTTGCGAAACGAAGGTATTGCGAAAAGAAGATATTTGCGATCGATTTTACGAAATGAAGGTATTTGCGATCGATTTTGCGAAAAGAAGATATTTTCGAAAAAAGGTTTTGCGAAATGAAGGTATTTGCGATCGATTTTGCGAAATGAAGATATTTTCGAAAGAACTTTTTGCGAAATGAAGGTATTTGCGATCGATTTTGCGAAACGAAGGTATTGCGAAAAGAAGATATTTGCGATCGACTTTACGAAATGAAGGTATTTGCGATCGATTTTGCGAAAAGAAGACATTTTCGAAAGAAGGTTTTGCGAAATGAAGGTATTTGCGATCGATTTTGCGAAACGAAGGTATTGCGAAAAGAAGATATTTGCGATCGATTTTACGAAGTTTTTGCGAAATGAAGGTATTTGCGATCGATTTTGCGAAACGAAGGTATTGTGAAAAGAAGATATTTGCAATCGATTTTACGAAATGAAGGTATTTGCGATCGATTTTGCGAAACGAAGATATTTTCGAAAGAAGGTATTGCGAAATGAAGGTATTTGCGATCGATTTTGCGAAACGAAGGTATTGCGAAAAGAAGATATTTGCGATCGATTTTAAGAAATGAAGGTATTTGCGATCGATTTTGCCAAACGAAGATATTTTCGAAAGAAGGTATTGCGAAATGAAGGCATTTGCGATCGATTTTGCGAAACGAAAGTTTTGCGAAAAGAAGATATTTGCGATCGATTTTACAAAATGAAGGTATTTGCGATCAATTTTGCGAAAAGAAGATATTTTTGAAAGAAGGTTTTGCGAAATGAAGGTATTTGCGATCGATTTTGCGAAACGAAGGTATTGCGAAAAGAAGATATTTGCGATTGATTTTACGAAATGAAGGTATTTGCGATCGATTTTGCGAAAAGAAGATATTTTCGAAAGAAGGTTTTGCAAAATGAAGGTATTTGCGATCGATTTTGCGAAACGAAGGTATTGCGAAAAGAAGATATTTGCGATCGATTTGCGAAATGAAGATATTTGCGAAAGAATATTTTGCGAAATGAAGGTATTTGCGATCGATTTTGCGAAACGAAGGTATTGCGAAAAGAAGATATTTGCGATCGATTTTACGAAATGAAGGTATTTATGATCTATTTTGCGAAAAGAAGAAATTTTCGAAAGAAGGTTTTGCAAAATGAAGGTATTTGCGATCGATTTTGCGAAACGAAGGTATTGCGAAAAGAAGATATTTGCGATTGATTTTGCGAAATGAAGATATTTTTGAAAGAATTCTTTGCAAAATGAAGGTATTTGCGATCGATTTTGCGAAACGAAGGTATTTGCGATCGATTTTGCGAAAAGAAGATATTTTCGAAAGAAGGTTTTGCGAAATGAAGGTATTTGCGATCGATTTTGCGAAATGAAGATATTTTTGAAAGAATTTTTTGCGAAAAGAAGATATTTGCGATCGATTTTACGAAATGAAGGTATTTGCGATCGATTTTGCGAAAAGGAGATATTTTCGAAAGAAGGTTTTGCGAAATGAAGGTATTTGCGATCGATTTTGCGAAATGAAGATATTTTCGAAAGAATTTTTTGCGAAATGAAGGTATTTGCGATCAATTTTGCGAAACGAAGGTATTGCGAAAAGAAGATATTTGCGATCGATTTTACGAAATGAAGGTATTTGCGATCGATTTTGCGAAAAGAAGACATTTTCGAAAGAAGGTTTTGCGAAATGAAGGTATTTGCGATCGATTTTGCGAAATGAAGGTATTTGCGATCGATTTTGCGAAAAGAAGATATTTTCGAAAGAAGGTTTTGCGAAATGAAGGTATTTGCGATCGATTTTGCGAAATGAAGATATTTTCGAAAGAATTTTTTGCGAAATGAAGGTATTTGCGATCGATTTTGCGAAACGAAGGTGTTGCGAAAAGAAGATATTTGCGATCGATTTTACGAAATGAAGGTATTTGCGATCGATTTTGCGAAAAGAAGACATTTTCGAAAGAAGGTTTTGCGAAATGAAGGTATTTGCGATCGATTTTGCGAAACGAAGGTATTGCGAAAAGAAGATATTTGCGATCGATTTTACGAAATGAAGGTATTTGCGATCGATTTTGCGAAAAGAAGATATTTTCGAAAGAGGGTTTTGCGAAAAGAAGGTATTTGCGATCGATTTTGCGAAACGAAGGTATTGCGAAAAGAAGATATTTGCGATCGATTTTGCGAAACGAAGGTATTGCGAAAAGAAGATATTTGCGATCGATTTTGCGAAAAGAAGATATTTTCGAAAGAAGTTTTTGCGAAATGAAGGTATTTGCGATCGATTTTGCGAAACGAAGGTATTGCGAAAAGAAGATATTTGCGATCGATTTTACGAAATGAAGGTATTTGCGATCGATTTTGCGAAAAGAAGATTTTTTCGAAAGAAGTTTTTGCGAAATGAATGTATTTGCGATCGATTTTGCGAAACGAAGGTATTGCGAAAAGAAGATATTTGCCATCGATTTTACGAAATGAAGGTATTTGCGATCGATTTTGCGAAAAGAAGATATTTTCGAAAGAAGGTTTTGCGAAATGAAGGTATTTGCGATCAATTTTGCGAAACGAAGGTATTGCGAAAAGAAGATATTTGCGATCGATTTTGCGAAAAGAAGATATTTTCGAAAGAAATTTTTGCGAAATGAAGGTATTTGCGATCGATTTTGCGAAACGAAGGTATTGCGAAAAGAAGATATTTGCGATCGATTTTACGAAATGAAGGTATTTGCGATCGATTTTGCGAAAAGAAGATATTTTTGAAAAAAGTTTTTGCGAAATGAAGGTATTTGCGATCGATTTTGCGAAACGAAGGTATTGCGAAAAGAAGATATTTGCGATCGATTTTACGAAATGAAGGTATTTGCGATCGATTTTGCGAAAAGAAGATATTTTTGAAAGAAGGTTTTGCGAAATGAAGGTATTTGCGATCGATTTTGCGAAACGAAGGTATTGCGAAAAGAAGATATTTGCGATCGATTTTACGAAATGAAGGTATTTGCGATCGATTTTGCGAAAAGAAGATATTTTCGAAAGAAGGTTTTGCGAAATGAAGGTATTTGCGATCGATTTTGCGAAACGAAGGTATTGCGAAAAGAAGATATTTGCGATCGATTTTGCGAAACGAAGGTATTGCAAAAAGAAGATATTTGCGATCGATTTTGCGAAAAGAAGATATTTTCGAAAGAAGTTTTTGCGAAATGAAGGTATTTGCGATTGATTTTGCGAAACGAAGGTCTTGCGAAAAGAAGAAATTTGCGATCGATTTTACGAAATGAAGGTATTTGCGATCGATTTTGCGAAAAGAAGATATTTTCGAAAGAAGTTTTTGCGAAATGAAGGTATTTGCGATCGATTTTGCGAAACGAAGGTATTTGCGATCGATTTTGCGAAAAGAAGATATTTTCGAAAGAAGTTTTTGCGAAATGAAGGTATTTGCGATCGATTTTGCGAAACGAAGGTATTGCGAAAAGAAGATATTTGCGATCGATTTTACGAAATGAAGGTATTTGCGATCGATTTTGCGAAAAGAAGATAATTTCGAAAGAAGTTTTTGCGAAATGAAGGTATTTGCGATCGATTTTGCGAAACGAAGGTATTGCGAAAAGAAGATATTTGCGATCGATTTTACGAAATGAAGGTATTTGCGATCGATTTTGCGAAAAGAAGATATTTTCGAAAGAAGTTTTTGCGAAAGGAAGGTATTTGCGATCGGTTTTGAGAAACGAAGGTATTGCGAAAAGAAGATATTTGCGATCAATTTTACGAAATGAAGGTATTTGCGATCGATTTTGCGAAAAGAAGATATTTTCGAAAGAAGGTTTTGCGAAATGAAGGTATTTGCGATCAATTTTGCGAAACGAAGGTATTGCGAAAAGAAGATATTTGCGATCGATTTTACAAAATGAAGGTATTTGCGATCGATTTTGCAAAAAGAAGATATTTTCGAATGAAGTTTTTGCGAAATGAAGGTATTTGCGATCGATTTTGCGAAACGAAGGTATTGCGAAAAGAAGATATTTGCGATCGATTTTACGAAATGAAGGTATTTGCGATCGATTTTGCGAAACGAAGATATTTTCGAAAGAAGGTATTGCGAAATGAAGGTATTTGCGATCGATTTTGCGAAAAGATATTATCGAAAGAAGGTTTTGCGAAAAGAAGATATTTGCGATCGATTTTGCCAAAAGAAGATTTTTTCGATCGGTTTTGCGAAAAGAAGGAAAAAAAGTCAAAAGCGAAAAAAAACAGCTCTGATGCCTTTATATCTCGAATACGATGCCTCTATTTTCTTTTTCTTGTTCTTCTTAAGTTGTTTTTTTTTTCGTTTGGACCCAAAAACCGACCATTCATACTTTACTTGCCATAAAAAATTGTATTATTCCTGCTCTGGGTCAAAAACCAAAAAAAATCAGCTCTGATGCCTTTATATCTCGAATACGATGCCTCTATTTTATTTTTCTTGTTCTTCTTAAGTTGTTTTTTTTTCGTTTTGACCCAAAAACCGACCATTCATACTTTACTTGCCATGAAAAATTGTATTATTCCTGCTCTGGGTCAAAAACGAAAAAAAAATCAGCTCTGATGCCGTTATATCTCGAATACGATGCCTCTATTTTCTTTTTCTTGTTCTTCTTAAGTTGTTTTTGTTTTCGTTTTGACCCAAAAACCCACCATTCATACTTTACTTGTCATAAAAAAATTGTATTATTCCTGCTCTGGGTCAAAAACGAAAAAAAATCAGCTCTGATACCTTTATATCTCGAATACGATGCCTCTATTTTCTTTTTCTTGTTCTTCTTAAGTTGTTTTTGTTTTCGTTTTGACCCAAAAACCGACCATTCATACTTTACTTGTCATAAGAAAAATTGTATTATTCCTGCTCTGGGTCAAAAACGAAAAAAAAATCAGCTCTGATGCCTTTATATCTTGAATACGATGCCTCTATTTTCTTTTTCTTGTTCTTCTTAAGTTGTTTTTGTTTTCGTTTTGACCCAAAAACCGACCATTCATACTTTACTTGTCATAAAAAAATTGTATTATTCCTGCTCTGGGTCAAAAACGAAAAAAATCAGCTCTGATACTTTTATATCTCGAATACGATGCCTCTATTTTCTTTTTCTTGTTCTTCTTAAGTTGTTTTTTTTTCGTTTTGACCCAAAAACCGACCATTCATACATTACTTGCCATAAAAAAATGTATTATTCCTGCTCTGGGTCAAAAACGAAAAAAAAATCAGCTCTGATGCCTTTATATCTCGAATACGATGCCTCTATTTTCTTTTTCTTGTTCTTCTTAAGTTGTTTTTTTTTCGTTTGGACCCAAAAACCGACCATTCATACTTTACTTGCCATAAAAAATTGTATTATTCCTGCTCTGGGTCAAAAACCAAAAAAAAATCAGCTCTGATGCCTTTATATCTCGAATACGATGCCTCTATTTTATTTTTCTTGTTCTTCTTAAGTTGTTTTTTTTCGTTTTGACCCAAAAACCGACCATTCATACTTTACTTGCCATGAAAAATTGTATTATTCCTGCTCTGGGTCAAAAACGAAAAAAAAATCAGCTCTGATGCCGTTATATCTTTTTATATTTTTTGGTCGCTTGCGGCCAATTGAGTGTTGACGGACCCTGATTTTCTCTGAGCTTTTAGACTAAGTTGAGGCGTTTTTGACGTTTCCCCGGCTATTTTAGGCACTTTTTTCTGCTATTTTTGACGTTTCCCCGGCTATTTTTGACGTTTTTTTGGCTATTTTTGACGGTTTTTTCGGCTATTTTTGACGTTTTCCCCGCTATTTTTGACGTTTTTTTCGGCTATTTTTGACGTTTTCCCGGCTATTTTTGGCAATTTTTTCTGCTATTTTTGACGTTTTTTCGACTATTTTTGACTTTTCCCCGGCTATTTTTGACGTTTTTTTCGGCTATTTTTGACGTTTTTTTCGGCTATTTTTGACGTTTTCCCGGCTATTTTTGACGTTTTTTTCGGCTATTTTTGACGTTTTTTTCTGCTATTTTTGACGTTTTCCCGGCTATTTTAGGCAATTTTTTCGGCTATTTTTGACGTTTTTTTCGGCTATTTTTGACGTTTTCCCGGCTATTTTAGGCATTTTTTTCTGCTATTTTTGACGTTTTTTTCGACTATTTTTGACGTTTTTCCGGCTATTTTAGGCGATTTTTTCGGCTAGCCGAGACTTGGATTAAGAATTGCCAAGTCCTAAATCAGACTTGGATTAAGAATTGCCAAGTCTTAAATCAGACTTGGATTAAGAATTGCCGAGTCTTAAATCAGACTTGGATTAAGAATTGCCAAGTCTTAAATCAGACTTGGATTAAGAATTGCCAAGTCTTAAATCAGACTTGGATTTTGAATTGCCAAGTCGGAAATCGGACTTGGATTAGACTTGCCAAGCCTCATTCTAGACTTGGATTTAGACTGCCAAGTGTAAAAAGTGACATGATCATAGCTCTGAATCAGTAATGAAAGAAGACTTGGAATTAGACTTGCCCAGTACTGAAATTGACTTGGCGTTAGGTCCGGGTGGGCGAAGATTAGTGCCTCTTGCCACTGTGATCAACAATCATTTCTATAAGAATTATTCAAAAACAAGATTTTTCTCTGCGATAGGTTATGTGCCCAGTGATTTTTCTGGATAATTAAACACCTATCCTAAAACGACAGTGTTAGTTGGTCTCTGCTGTGCATCAGAATACTGCTGAAGTCAACTGAAAAATCAGACAAAGTGTATTCAAAGAAGAGTCAAACGTCAGTCCGCAAGTTGAGAAACTTAGATTGAAATTTTTCTAAACTCCCTCGAGGACTGTTGTGAAGAAGGAGCTTGTTTATCTGGCTAGAGACTCTGGATTTCGGGAAGGGGCTTTTACATGTGTCTGGAAACTTTTTTTGGAGAAAGCGCTTGTGTAGCTAGCTGGAAGAATCTGTCTGTGAAGAGCGAAAGTTTTTTAGGCTAACTGAAAAGAGCGGATGAAATGCTTGCTAACTTGACATTAATGCGCGAGGGATTAGGTCTATTTCAAAAATAATGAAGAGCCTACATAAGCAAAATTAGAACTTCGCAAAAATTGTAAAATTTAGTAAAGATGAGAAAAGTTTTGTGCACGTGAAACGGAAACTTATAAACTTTGACAACAAGAAGGTTTCAGAACGCGAGAGTTGATTCTACAAAAAAGAAAAGAAGTGTTTCAATTGTCAGAGACTATGACATATGGCTATCGTTTGTACACCTTTGTAAATCAGTTACAGAACAAACAATGGCGCAACCCATTATGTGCTTCAATTGCCATTAGGGGTTGTCTCAAAATTGTGAGAAGTTGAAGCCAAAAAAAAGAAGTCAATCAGAACAGAAGTGTTCTGACAATCCAAATGAATCGCAATCCAAATGACAATCCAAATGAATCGCAGAGCAATCCAAATGAATCGCAATCCAAATGACAATGCAAATGAATCGCAGAGACCATCAAAATGAATCGCAATCCAAATGACAATCCAAATGAATCGCAGAGAACATCAAAATGAATTGCAATCCAAATGACAATCCAAATGAATCGCAAGCCAATCCAAATGAGTCGCAGAGCTATGTTGAACAACAAGCTCTCATTATTCTGAGCAGCGATTAATAAATTTGTACTTGAACAAGTGGAGCAGCGAGTCAACTGATTAGGAATAAAAGTTTAAAATTTAAATTGACAGGGAATATAAAGCGGCCATAACTTACGCAAATAGCAGCGAAAGTTCAATAGAACGACGTTGACAATAGGGAGTAAAACAGCAGACTCTAAAAGGTTTGAACTTTAAGAATTGATAGACAAATGCATTTCTTGTAACTGATATTTCTAAAAACATGATCGTAGTGTCGGAAATTAAAGAGGCCAAAAAGGTTTTTTTTTATAAAGACTCAGAAATAAGTACTAGAAGGGGAAAATTTTCCGCTCCGATGAACTTGAGTATTTTATTCTGAATAAAGCAACAATTAATAAAGCAACAATGTCAGCAAATTTCGGCAATTTAAGGATAAGAGTGAAAAAAGCAACAATTTAAGCAAAATATCTTTTATTTAGAGAAAACTGTCTGAGTTTACGCAGCAAACGTTGAGGGCATAACAATAAAGTAAGGGTTATTTAAGCAATTGCGAAACATGTCAAACCAATAAGTCATAGAAAATTCCACTTCCGAAGGAATCTGGAACAAGAACTAAGCATGGCATAGAGGTAACTTGTAATGATAGACTAGTGCCTCTTTAATCCCAGAACTGCATATGGCATCCCATATAAAATGTGCTTCTTACACTGTTTTAGGAGCTATCAGAGTGGTTTATTTCCTAAAGACAGTGGGCTAAGCAAAAAAAAGTTTCGTAACAAATTGCAGTTATGTGAAAGCCAGAAAAATGTTTTTTAATTTTTTGGGGAGTTCAGTTCGAACAAGAAAGCAGTTGTGATTAAAAAAAGTAAGACTAAACTTTTCAGATTGTTATTCACCTCAAGAAAACGGTGAGAATGAGCATAACTGGTAAAAAACAAAATGAATGCCAACTTGACTTGTTAAAATATACTCGTCTTACGCAACGAACACGTGAGATTAATTTTTTTATCATTCAAGAGACGGAACATCACAATTTCAAGCAATCTACGATGAAAAAATAAACTTGGAGTCCATAAAATTTTTTCGCTGTTCTGCTCAATTACAAAATTGAGAATTTCTTCCGAGGAAAACGATGTTGGACTTCATTAAAAAATACACATTGGATTGGGAACATCACATAATTGCAAAACGTATCTTATTGGCTAAAAAACTTTGAAAGTTTGAGTTACAATTATGATGTTTAGATGTGTAACCTATAACAAACAGGAAATGTTCAATACAAGTTCTTTGTCTGCAAGACAATTTGGTTCAGAACAGGTCTCAAATTTGAACCGAGCAGCCTTCTTCGGCGCAAAAATATACTATTAGAACATATTACTATATTTTATTGTTGTTTTATGAGAACAAAACTTTCAGCTACCAACCTTGCTTCATATCTCAAAAACTCCCTAACACACCGACCTTTCATTGGAAATTTCCGGGAGTTATTGAGATATGAAGCAAGGTTGGTAGCTAAAAAATTTGGCCATAACCCAGGTAGAGATTAAAACGGAACCTTTTCAACGACAACGAGCGTCCCAACTCTCAAGATATGAGGTATTTTAGGATCCTTAGCTCAAGGAAACGGAAAACAAAACAGCATGTTTGAAAGCAGGTATTAATGAGGAGATTTGTATGCGTCATCCGAGTGTTTTGAGAAATACAAAAATGAAGGAATGCATTAAGTTGTGAGCTAAATTATACGGGATGAGACAATCATTTACGAACAGGTGCATAACAGTAAAAGTGTTTGGAGGGGAATTCGAGTCTTTTTATGTTGAGTTTTTCTTTATAGGAAGGAATGAAAGAGATAGAGAGGGAATAATTTCTTTTGAGTAGATAAAATGATGACACGAGGAATGCGAAAAAAAGGTTTGCAAAAGTTTCAAAAACAAATTGATTAAGGAATTCAAAATAAGTAACTAGGGTGAAATGAGCTGGATCATAAAAACTTGAATAGAAAGAAGAGAAAACGAAAGAGTGCTTACTCAGAAGGCTTTTAGAGGAGAGTTACTAGAGAAGTACAAACTAAGTGACTCGAAGACATTTGAAACCCTCTTGGATGTTAGTTCAAAGCTTTCAAATCCTGATTCAGAGACAAAGAAAACATAGAACAGGAAAACAGGAAAGAACTGAACGAGGCAATGAAAACCACAAGGGAAGTGGTTCTTTTAGCAAATGTTTTGGCAGAAATGAAATTAGATGCTAAGAAACTTTCAATTGTTTCGACATAATTAAACACGAAAACATTAAGTGCTTTGCTTTAAGTGAGCTCTTCGTTTGTGAATAGAATAGTAAAGATTTTGGTCCACTGATTAGACTAGATTTACTGTTGGTCTACCGATCGTATGCTGGTGAACAATTAAATAAAAACTTTGAGGATAGCAATTTTTTTTTGTAATGATCTGTTGAAACTTTTCAATTGATAGGTGTTTTGTTGAAAGCGTAATATTAAGTGTTCGAACACAAAAGTGAACTCACATGAATTTACCATTGTTGTTGGGAAAACAATGCTTATTTCACCTACCGTTTACACTGAAAGTTTAAACAATTTTTTCGTGTCTGCGATTAAAATGATAATAATTTTCGCTCTTGATCGATCACTATAATAAAATGCAGGTAAGCATACAATCGAAAAAATCTGTTTTTTCGAAGAAAAATCTGAAGTCAAATTATCTGTTTTTTTTGTGAGAAGTGGTTGTAACTGTGTAAATAAATGGCCCAAAATCAGAGTCCTCTGCCACTGTTTCCAATCATCTGTTCTAATAATCTGTTTGTTTGCAATATTTGTCTCTGCGTTCTCATTAACCGCTAGAACCGCAAACTTATGAAAAACATGTTTTTTATCTACAACCCGTGTTGTAACAGTAACAGTTTTCTTTTTTTTTGTGATGTCCCTATTTCCAATGCTGTTTCGTACATAATGAAAGTTTTTTTCGTAATTCTGCATAGAGATAGTAGAGCTATATAAATAGGCTTAATGATGTTAAATGATAAAGCGGTGAATATTGTCGTTGGATTAACAGAATTTTTGTTTAATATTTCCCAGGTTAAGGTGTCCAGGCCCAAATTTTCGTCTGATCAGACTTTCCAGACCGAAATTATCTCTGAATAGATTTTCCATGCGAAAATTCACCCTGATCAGACTTTCCAGACCCAAGTTACCTCTGATCAGACTTTCCAGACACAAAAAGTTCTGATCAGACTTTTCAGACCGTAAGTGTTATGATCAGACCACCTTAATCAGACTAAGATCAGACTCACGTGCGCTCGAAGAGGTTATGTTCAGACCCAGTTGCGCTTGCAGCCACCTATGATCAGACTGAAGTGCGCTCAAAACCGGTTCTGATCAGACTCAAGTGCGCTCAAAACAGTCTGATCAGAGAATGACTTTACTTATGAAAAGATCTCATAATTTTGCTATAATATACTCATTTCATTAAAAAAGATGTTTGCAGTATTTAATTCATCTAAGGAAAAATCAATTATAAAAGTATTGCTAAAGAAAACGAAACCCAACTTTTGACAAAAAAATTTACTTTGTGTACCGTTAAGTGTAATTTTCTGACTCAATGAATGACTTTAGACAGCTTTCCATAAGAAACATCGTGGTCTCTAGTTGATCAAGATTTCTTCTGAGGCGGATCGGCCTCTGCTATCAACTGGACTCCTTTTTTCTGATCAGAGCTATCAGACTTTAGATGAGTCTCTGATCAAAACGCTGCTTCATGGCTGCCTCTTGGCAAAGCCAACATCTCGCAGTGAAAAAAAAACAAAAAAAAATGAAAAAAATAATGCGTTTGAAATGGTCCCTGATCAGACCCAATTGCGCTCGAAATCGCCTCTGATCAGACCCAAGTGCGCTTGAATCCGCCTATGATTAGACTTTTCAGACCAAATCAACCTCTGATCAGACCATCTCCAGACCATCGTCCAGACTGTAGTGCGCTCGAACTTCCTTCCAGACCCTGTAATTTCGGTCTGGGAACACACGTGTGTGCGCTCGACTGAGTCTGATCATAAACCAATTTGGATCGGGACCTTAACATGGGTTCCTGAGATGTTAGCAGGTTCAACTATACATGAAAATCTAACAGTGAATATTTATAGCTTAAGCAAGACAGGGAGTTAAAGAGTGTCAGTTTGCATTAGGATTAGGTATCACCAATTTTATCCAATTTTAAAGGATTTACATGTGTATCATGATTAGATATAGATAACGAATTTGAAATTAAAAGTAGAAAAAACCACTTTCCCCAAATTTTGTTATCTGGTCGAATGCAAACTGTTCCGCTATATTAAGTGTAATTTTACGCATCACGTATTGATATCCAGCCCAAACACAACGAAAATCAAACCACGCATGGTTTGTTTATTTTTCCACCTACTCAACTTCTGTTACGACCCGCTTTTGTGGGGGATGAACTGTTTACTCAAATGGGTTTTTCGTTCAGTTAATTTTGGCCGATCGTTATCTTCATCATAGAGAGCTATGAGTGGTATCTTTAAAAAAAGCCGTCCAGCGTAGAATACGAAATTAGGAAGGTTTATTTTTGATTTTTTTTCAGGGAGTTAATGAGGTTTAAAATTGTGTGAATAATAGATGGATTTTCATTGTTTTTGTTCACAAATTCCTGATCTTTTGCATATGTTTTTGTAAGTTCTCCATAATTTTGTTAAAATTGTTGTAAAAAAGTGTTGCTTGTTTTATTCCAAAGATAGAAGAGTGTCGATAAAAATTGTCGTCTACATTTGTCGCAAATCTCTTTTAATACTTATTTGAGAAAAAATTCGGCCTTTATGCCGGAAGTTGACGGAGGTGAAGACCTAAAAAAGCTGACACAAGCAAGAGAGCGCTAATTTAACTTTCCGATCATATACAATTTTTTCTGGGTAGGAAATTTTGCCAGCTTCTATTAAAAGTAATCCAGTTCTTTATGTCGATTTCGGAACAGAACTTTTCATATCAAGGCTCACTATTAATAGTTCGATTTGGCCTCATGAACAACTGAATAATATTCAGTTTTCAAACTTTTTAGTCGAAAATTTCTGTCGTTTCCAAATAAACAAATTATCGGAATATAGAACTTTGCCACCATTTTTGCAATTATAATTTGGTCACTTGCAGATTAATTTCAGCCACGTCAGAATGCATCTTCAGCTTAATTTGATTTTAATCTCAATTGCGGTTTTACGTTTTAAGTAAATGTTTTGTGGCTAAAAAAACTAGTTTCACTAACTAGTTTGAATTTTTGATAGGCACTTATCTCTACATTGGTGTTAAAAACAGTAACGATTGAACTCAAAGTTTTTGAGAAACAGATCAAGGTTTTGATGGCTTCGACAACGTTTTCTGGAAAAATTCAAGGGAATTTAATTCCTTTTTTGTCTTCAAATGTCTTACTTCTTGTAGTCGTCGGAGAATTTCGGAAAAATAAGAGGTCTCAAGGGTTTGGAATCTTGCTATGGAGGAACAGATGCGCCTATTAAGTTTTTAATAGATGGTTTTCAAGATTTTTTCAAATTTCTGTGTAGAGAGATTTGAGAACTTTATAAAGTTGCTTTATGATGTTAAATGCTAAAGAGGAGAATATTTTTGTTGGATGAAAAAGATTTTGTGTAATATTTCTTGAGATCTTAGCAAAATTCATTATACATGGATATTTAACAGTGAATAGGAATAGCGTACGCAAAACAGGTAGTTAACGAATGTAACTATGCTTTGTGATTAGGTAGAGCCAGTTTCATCCAAATGTGAAGGGTGCACCTATGTGTCATGATTAAGTGTAGATAACGAACCTGAAAATAAAAGTAGAAACAAACAGACCGTCCTCAAATTACGTTAACAGGTCGAATGCAAACGGATCCGCTATATTAAGGGTATTTTTACGCAACACGTAATGACATCCAGCCCACATACAACGAAAAATCAAACAACGCATGGTTTGTGTATTTGTTAACGTAGTCAATTTTTGTTCCGAGCCACTTTAGTTCGGGAATAACTGTATATTCAAATGGGTTTTTGTTCATTCAATTTTGGCCGATCGATTTATCCATTATAGAGAGCTGTTAGCAGTATCTTTAAAAAACCCGTCCAGCGTAGAATACGAATTTAAGAAGTTTTTTATTTTTTTGCCCTTTTCAGGGAGGTATGAGGTTTAAAGTTTTGTGAATAATAGATGAATTTCCATTGTTTCTATTCACCATTTCCGGAACTTTTGCTTATGTTTTTGTCAGTTTTCCATAATTGTTTTAAAATTATTTTACAAAGTGTTGCTGGTTTGTTTTCTAAAGATAGAAGATTGTTGATGAAATTTTTCATCTAATTTTTGTCTTTAATCTTTTTTGCTACTTATTTAAAAAAAATAGGCTTTTTTGCCGGAAGTTGAAGGCAGTGAACACCTTAAATTTTCTGACACAAGCAAAAGAGCGCTAATTTACCTTTCCGATCTCTCAAAAGAAAACAGTATAATCTATTCGCAAAAAACGGAAGAGTCAACAACATTCTGGAGAATTCGAACCATGGGATAATTTGGATAATGCTTAGTCCATTTCTACTACCAACTGCTAAAAACTCAATTGCACTTAAAATTGTTTTGTTGTTTATGTACACTGATGATTCGTCCACTTACCTTTTTTAGCATTTGTTTTTTGCCCAAATAAGTTTTTTTTAAACAAAATTGATATGGGCTTCTCAATCTCTATTTTTTGTAAAATCGCTTGAGAGAAATACGTTTTTTTTGAGAGAAAGTATGTGTTTACCGTGATGTGGTATGCTCCGTTTAATCCACCGCACTGGAAAGAGTTGAGACAACTAGTGTTCTGATTAGCGATTTTTCACTCCCAAATTAGCAATACAAATTTTTGAGTAAAGTCAAATCATTTTTACTAAGAAAAAAATAGAAAAAAGTTTCTACTCAAAAGTCTAGACCATATGAAACAACCTGAGCTCTTTTTCAGGCAAAGAAGTGACAAAAATAAACAAAGGCCTTATTTGGGTCAAATGATAAGGCGAGTCAAGCGAATGATAAGTCGAGTCAAGCATCAGTAAATGTTCGCACCAATATAAGTACTATTTTGACGTACAAGCATCAGTACCATTTTTGTACTTCGTTATGTTCGATATCTTAGAATTGGTATGATTGGTTTCAAATGTAACACATATCCACTATGTTTGGTGGATATGTCTTACATAACCACTCTAACTCAAGAGTTCTGACTCAAGAGATCGTCGGTGTTTTTAATCTTTGAAGGTGAGAAATGCTTGGCTTGGCATCAAACGTAGGACATCGTCGCTACGATACTTTTTAAAGCAAAAAATTCAGAAAAAGTCATAAAAGATTTTAATTGCAAGATAAAGAAGATCGCTAAATAGCAGACAGAAAACAAGAAACTCATTTTCACTGCTCATCCATTATGGTGAACTTTCATTCAATTAACATTTTGAAATTTGTCGTGGTTTGAGTGATTATTGTTCACAAGTCCGATTTGTTTTGTTTCCCAACCACTGGATTTTGTGTTATTATCTGTTCCAAACCGCTATTTATAAAAACAAAAAATTTATATATAATTTTATATATATATATATATATATATATATATATATATATTTATGTATTTATATATATATATATATATATATATATATATATATATATATATATATATATATATATATATATATATATATATATAAATACATAAATATATATATATATATATATATATATATATATATATATATTATATATATATATATATATATATATATATATATAAATACATAAATATATATATATATATATATATATATATATATATATATATTTATGTATTTATATATATATATATATATATATATATATATATATATATTATATATATATATATATATATATATATATATATATATATTTATGTATTTATATATATATATATATATATATATATATATATAATATATATATATATAAATATATATATATATAAATACATAAATATATATATATATATATATATATATATATATATATATATATGTATATGTTTATATATATATAAATATATATATATATATATATATATATAAATATACAAGTATGTACATATTATGTATATATGTGTGTTTTTCATGTATATTTTTTTATAGAAATGTGTTTC
>NW_027453311.1:0-10108 GCF_964194025.1 Convolutriloba macropyga | reverse complement strand
ATTCAGAAATCAGAAAGCTCACAATCTTTTCAAGGTCTGTCTGTTATTAAGCAATGTTGCATTTGTTGATTGTTGCTTTAAACACACACACACACACACAAACACACACACACGCACCCACCACATATATATATATATATATATATATATATATATTTATATATATATATACATATATATATATATATATATATATATATATATATATACATAAATATATATTTATATTTATATATATATATATATATATATATATATATATATATATATATATATGTATATATATATGTATATATATATATATATATATTTTATATGTGTGTGTGTGTGTTTCTGTGTGTTTGTGTGTAGTTAAAAGCAACAATCAACAAATGCAACATTGCATAATCACAGACAGAACTTGAAAAGATTGTGAGCTTTCTGATTTCTGAATGACAAATTTATGGGTTTTTCAATTTTTCGTATTTTGCATACAAAATAGATTCAAAAAATTATTTGAAGGCCTTCATTTGCCAGATATAGCTACGCAGGTTGAATTCCAGATCCAAATCATTGTCTGGTCAGTCTTTCCAGACCAAAGTTATCCCTGATCAGACTTTCCATACCCAAATTACCTCTGATCAGACTTTCCAGACGCAAAGGGTCTCTGATCAGACTTTTCGGACCGAAGGCGTTCTGATCCTACAATTTCAAGCCATGGTCCCGACTCAAATTCAGACCATTAGACCATTGCCCAGAGCTTAATCAGACTCTGATCAGACTCGAGTGCGCTCGGAGAGGTTATGATCAGACCTAGTTGCGTTCGAAGCATTTATGGTCGGATCCAGTTGCGCCTGCAGCCATTTATGATCAGAAACCGGTTCTGATGAGACTCAAATGCGCTCAAAATAGTCTGATCAGAGAAATGTTTTTCATATGAACAAATCTCTTAATTTTTCTATAATATATTCATTTCATAAAAACTGCTGTTTGCAGTATTTATTTCATCTAAGGAAAAATCTAAGGAAGAAGAATTGCTAAAGAACTCGAAACCCAACTGCTGAGAACAAATTTTATTTAGTGTACTGTTTAGTGTTTATTTCTGACTAAATGAGTTTAGACAGCTTTCCTTAAGAAACATCGAGGTCTCCAGTCGATCAAAGTTTCCTCTGATGGGTGCCGGCCTTTTCTGGACTCCGGCCCCCATCAGAGGACCCCTCTCTTTTCTGGGGGGGCTGGACTCCTTTCTTTTGATCACAGCTATCGGATTTTAGATGGGTCTCTGCTCAGAACGCTGCTTTATTGTTGCTTCTTGGTAGAGCCAACATCTCCAAGCGAAAAACAAAAAAAAATGAAAAAAATAAGGCACTCGAAGTGGTCCCTGGTCAGACCCAATTGCGTTCGAAAAAATTTCTGATGGGACTCAAGTGCGCTCGTATAGGTTATGATCAGACCCAATTGCGCTCGAAATCGCCTCTGATCAGTCCAAAGTGCGCTCGAGTCCGCCTATGATCAGACTTTTCAGACCAAATTGACCTCTGATCAGACCATCTCGAGATCATCGTCCAGACTAGTGCGCTTGAACTTCCATCCAGACCCCTGTAACTTCGGTCTCGGAACACACGGGTGTGCGCTCGACTGGGTCTGATCATAAACCAATTTGGGTCTGGGCCTCAAGCTGGGTAGTCAATTATTCTAGCAAGAAAAGAAAAATTGTGAACACTAAATTTTTCTGATCAAATAACAATTATTAATAAAAAAACGTACATTTCGGACTAAGCCTGCGAACTTTGTAATCACAGTTTTAGACCCCAGTTGATTTTCGCCGTTTGGTTAAGTTTTTTTTAATGGCAAAACGAACGTCTGATTTCTAGTTTGTTATTGCTCTCAAATTTGAGGGAAAGTGTTAGATGAGTATTTCATCAAATCTAAAATTCATATTTTTGTCAAAGCAAACAATGTCTTCTCAAAGCAACAATAATAAAGCGAGATTTTAGTCAAAGTGTTTTAGTTTTGTTGGCTAGGTAAGTAAAAACAGATTACATTCTGATGAAATTATTTGTCTTTTTTTGAATACTTGTTAAATATATGTTTTCTGTTGAAAAGACAATGGCTATCATAAGTGTTAAAAAACACAATATTACAGACATTGAAAACAAAGGAAAGCGCTTGGTCCTGGGTGGTTATGTATAAACAATTAATTCGAAAGTTTTTGAACATACATTTTGTTACACAGAGATATCAGAACCAGTCAGGTAGTCAAGGTGTGTCTCCGAGCATCTAAATTGCAAATAATTGCAATTTAGATACTCGGAGACACACATTGACTACCTGACTGGTTCTTATCTCTCTGTGTAACAAAATGTATGTTCAAAAACTTTCGAATTAATTGTTTATACATAACCACCCAGGACCAAGCGTTTTCCTTTGCGTTCAATATCTGTAACCTTTCATTTCTCTTTCTAACAGACATAGTTCTCAAGGAAACATAAGCTGCGAGCCCCAATAATTTTCTAATGAAGTTTTCTACAAAACAATAAAAATTTTCTTCCAGGAAACGACCAAAAACTTCTATTGGAAACGCCCGAAGAACTAGTTTATTGACTTTTGCGTCCTAGTTAAATTTTTAAAGAGACAAGGTAGGAACGGCATTTAACAGATTTTTTGAAACTGTCTCATTTCTTTTCGAATTTCTTTCTCCCATTTGAAACGACCGCAAGACAATGTCAACCTTGTTTAGCAAATTTTTAAACTTAAATTTTACCAAAACAAAATTCGGATCAGTCTGGGTGGAATATCTTATATCCTCTGTAGGTTCCTCTTGTTTCAATTTACGTGGGTTTTCTGACATGATTTTCGCCGTATATACATGCCCAGGTCCACGATACAAACGGATGACTGTTAATGTGCTATTGCCTGTAACGTTGACCAAAACAGACGCTCCAAAACTGACCTTGAAATCAATTCTCTATATTTCACCAAGTATGTGTTCCAGATGTTTTTTCAAAAATATTCTTTCGTATAAGCATCTAGGACAAACAGTTTTTATGCATTTTTAATTTCGAAGACGCTTGATAGCCGGGGTTATTGGGTTATTGGGTTATTAGCCGGTGTTATGAACACAATTGTACTTGTAATATTTATCAGGAAGTCAATTGGACATTTTCAAAAGGTCCAGAGCAGCAAATAGAATGAAGCAGAACAAAGCAGAACAAAATTTAGAAATATAAATTTCAAAAAATGCTATGAGATTTTCAAAAAAAATTACGGAAACTTTAATGTCTCTAAAAAGTAGTAATAGGCTATTATAGTCTATTAATAATCGCCGCCGCAAAATCTCAAACTTGGCCTTTTTTGGTTATCTCCTTCTTCTTATATTATTTGTCATGCAGACAAATTAAGAAAAATTAGTCATGTTGCACACTCTGTATGAACAGTCAAGCGAGTTATTGAGATCTTCGAAAAGTGTTTGAACAAAAAAAAACTTGAGCAAAAATGAACCGCTATAAAGAGAAAATTTATTTTTAGCGTCTGAGCAAACGTCTCAATCTCGTAAATTGAAGAAACGCATTTTGTTTTATTAAATCACGAAAACCAGCTGAATTTTTCTCATTTCTCTGCATTATACAGGTCATTATTTCTTTGAGAGCCGATACAAACTATCTGTGAAAAAAAAAGAAAATGGTGAATTTGGGTTCTTTGATTCCGGTGTTGGGGTTGGTTGTTGCAGTGTTTGTTCACGCAGCGGGTGCAAGTGGCAGTTACTGCTATGACGACTACGATTGCGACTACTGTTGTTTGGACTATGAATGTCAGGACAGTTCATGCGCATGGTAACAATAAACTTTTAACCATTATATGACAAAAAACACATTGACTCGAGTATATATATATATATATATATATATATATATATATATATATACACTCAGCAATATCATTGTTTTCCGCACACAGGTATTAAGATCAGGAAAGTAAGCAAGCGCGAATAAGTCTGACATGCTAAAATTTTGGTATATAGGTCGGTGGATTTCGCTGTTTACAGTGTGCAATTTAGAAACAAGTTCAGTTGACTCTAATCTTTTGATCTCGTTTCTGCACGTTTAAAGTCAGCGGCTTCCATTTTTTGTTGCAGCTTTTGAAAGTCACTATTTTTAGCATTTTTTTCAAGTATTCAAAAGTCGCTGCGGGATTTTTTTGAAATCAATATATATATATATACCAAATTTTGCTCACTGATTTGTTTGCTCTTGTGCGCGAATTGCAGATGAATGGTACAAATCCGTGCAAAAGACAGTGGCGCGTGTTGGGGGAATTTTTGCATTGCTATTGTCGCTAAAATGCGCATAAAGGAAGGTGACGAAATTTGCGATGAAGGAACAGCAATTTGGTTTGTGATATTCGTATTGTCGCTGATCTCGGTAAATTTTGCTGAAATGCGAAAAAGCAACGTACTGACGTATAAACCAGTATACTATAAACATCGATGCCCGCAATATTATATGCTATATGTCCTTTTGATTTGTCACATGTTGAGTCTTTCTCAATAGTTACCAGAAAATCTGGACCATTTTCTTCTCCATTTGTACCCCCCCCCCCCCCCCCCTAGTACGTATCCACCCAACAGTTACAGAGCACGGGGCACAATATATATGTGTGAAGAAAATTCCAAAGTTAAATCCACATTACACTGTTTACACGCCTTTTCATGGCATTTGTTACATTATCGGCAAGTACGTATGTTCGTACTTGTCACTGTGGTCCTCAGATATGGTTTACGATAAATTGTCAGGCTTGCATGTCTTTTCTGATGAATTCTATCCTCCTCCGGTGTTATTTGGGACGGCAGATACAAAATGTGTTGTAATATAGCATGTTACCCTGTAATGAAACAGCACAAGTGCTTCTGCGGGCGTAGAATGCATATGCCCTCTGAGTTTGGGGTGGGGGATAAAGGACCTAAAACAGAATCGATTAAGAGGCTCAAAAACGGCTATCTCCTTTTAAAAAACTGCTCAAAAACTATCACTTCCTATGCCGAAAAAACGATCAAAAACGCTCAAGCAGGTCCAAAAAAATATACGCGCTTTGAACGTTTTTCCCTAAAAATTCCGATCAAAAACAATCATTTCTTATGTTTTTTTGGACAAAATTTTAACACAGGAGTTTGTGTAACTTAAAGTGACATTCAGTAAATGCGTATTCAGGCTATGGTTCTTGTGGGTGCTGCTGATAATCGTCCTGCCCTGCTGCGGATGCATAAGTGTGGTTGTTGTGATCAGTTTGATTGTCTACTGCTGCGTCAGAGCTAAAGGCAAGTTCATCCCATTCACTGATTCTTGCAATATAAGCGTCCGGCTCTCGCATCTTGCTACATAAACGATATTTGCAAGAAACTTGCAACAACTTACAAAATAACCGTTGAAGTTCGTCTGGGGCTTTTTTCCTTTGGGGCTTAAATACTACTGGCATTTTTTCGGCGGGCGTTTATTTCCTACAACCCACGCGTGAAAGAAATAAAATTGCTGGAAACTGACAAGCTGTTTAGCAAGTTATATGATCTCTATTTTCTGATAAATATGAGTTCCCCCATTTCTTTTTAACCGCCTTATGTCAGCTGCTTTAGCATTACAGACCCAACTAATATACCCCGTTGTCCGAGAAAATAAACCCTCCTCTGATGCCCCTTTGCCCGAGAAAATAAACCCTCCTCTGATGCCCCTTTGCCCGAGAAAATAAACCCCCCTACGATGCCCCTTTGCCCGAGAAAATAAACCCTCCTCTGATGCCCCTTTGCCCGAGAAAAGAAACCCTCCTCTGATAATCAACATGCGAGTTGATTGAGTAAGGCTACAATAATAGGCAATAAAATATTTGTTGTAACAATTACCCGTTCTTGTATACCCACCTTTCTTGTTTTTAGGTAATAGTGGTGGTGGGGCTGTAATAGTGGCACCTCCGGCAACCCAAACTACAGTAGGGGTATATGCACCTAATGAAGTTCCTCACCCTGCAGCTGCACCACCATGCCTTGTACAAGAACCCCAACATTCAGGCGCTCCCCCTTCGTACGAACCCAAATAAAAGAATGAAGCGTGACTATAGCTCACGTCAAACTATTTGTGACCACATTCTGTATATATTGGAGCTTGAAATAAACATAAATTAATGTTTGAATACGTTGCTATATGTAATATTCGGAAACATTTTGAAAAAAAATCATAAATGTTCAAATTAGTGATGAATTCTTTGATTTAAAGGACTCGCTGAGATTGGCAATTATATCAAATGTCGTTTATTTTCTTACAATGACCATGTAACGTTTTATTGTTAAACGAGTAGCTTTTGAAATTTCGAACATCACAATTTACTTTCAGCCGACAGAGAAGAATTTTCGGCAAAGGAACAGCGAAGCAAGCAAAAGCTCTCCTATATTAACTTAAATTTACCTATGAAAGCAAAATATCTAAAAAACATAATGTCACTCTCAGTTTTTAAGCAAAGAAAAGGAAGAGCGAAGAAGAGAAAGGAATAGCCGTGATTGCGTTGAGAGCTGTGAAAAAATTTCATCGCTATGAATTGGAAGTCGTACAGAAAATCAGTTTAAAACCAATCATGCCAATTCTTTAAAAACTATAGGCACCAAAGATTACCAAACTTTGATGAACATAAAGATATTGGTTCTTTTTGACGTGCAAAACAATCCAATTATTTTTAAAAAAAAACTTTTCTCTTTCTCGGCTTGTTCTGTCTCATCCAAAAGGGATCACATGATTAAGCGGACTTTTAAAAAAACGGCAACTCAATTTTTGCCTCTGGACCGTGAAAGAACGCAATTTTGTTCCAACCCTGCAGGATAAGGGCCCAGACCCAGTTGAGGTCCTCGTTCAAACTGACTTTTGAAAGATAATCCTTCAGACCATTACACTCCTCGCCAAAAACAAATCGATTAATCAATACTACCCGTCCCCGCTACAAAAGATCACGTTTACCTAAAAACCAACTTAGAAGCCCATCAAAGAGCAAATATCCACAAGAGAGAGAGGGAACGGAAGCATGCTCTTGGGATGAATTGGTAAAAAACAATGTAGAAAAACAATAGAGTTGGAAAATTGTGAGGGTACAGGCCATGGAAATAATTAACAAACCAAAAACTTAACCATGGTTAATTTTAAGCTTCGGTAAATAAAGTCAAAAACAAATCAGTAGATAGGATTATAAGCACTGTGACAACATATAAACAGGATTATAAGCTCTTAAAAAGGAATCAACAGACAGAATTTTAGAGCTACTGATTTTAATACGAGTGGGAAGCCCGCACTTCACTAATTGTCTCATTAATTAAACAAATACAGTTTTTAAATTATGTTGACATACGTCAACATACAAATACGTTGGAGAAAGTTGAGATTGATAAAAAAAATTATTACGTCAGGTCTACACTGAAGTCCTGCGGAGCATTCAGTGGCTATTCCCCCGTGGTTAACGGCGAATTCATGAGGACAGTTTTATAGAGGAAAAGTGTCGTTGTGAAGTTCTGTCGACGTAGTTAACTTCGAGCAATCAACAGTTGTGAAGTGACATGCACAACCGAATAGTCAGAGTACAAACAGAGCTTGAAAAACTGCTCAAACTTTTTCGACTCAATTGAAAACCCGTTAAATTTTGCTTAGTAAATTGACATACAGTGTGCATTGAAGCAGCATTCTTGAAAAGTAAAATATCTGTTACTGTGTCCTGTATCAAAGAATTGCTTCAGCTGCAATTCAACTTTTACTATACCCCCTCCCTAATCCTTGTTTGGCAAATTTTGACCTTTCGTTACAAGGAACTAAACGCAACTAAAGCTTATTTTTTAATATTTTTGCATGTCTCCCGCATTGTGCGATATGTAGTGTCTCCCGCATTGTGCGACTTACAATAGTATTTAGAGATATGCGGAGAATTCATATATTTTACCTGATTTACCATATTAAAATAAAAATAAGGTTCTGAATTTTCTTTTACATTTATTACTGAATATATTTTGAAAAAAAATAATGAATGAATATATGTTAAAAAAATCTATGGTTACATGGATTTAAAACGAATTATCATTTTTTCTTTTTAAATTCATTTAACTTCTTCTTCACAAATAGATATTCTTTATGTTAATTTTGTTCTTCTTAATGTTTATTTTAATCATCGAAATGCTTATTGGTCAATGTATCTAATTTTAGTGAATTGACAATAGTATTGTAGACAACGTATGGAAAATCAGCTCACTAAAAATAGATACATTGAACAGTAAGCACTACGATGATTAAAATAAACATAAAGAAACAACAAAATTAACATAAAGAACATCTATCTGTGAAGAAGAATTTAAATAAATTTAAAAAGAAAAGAGGATAATTGATTTAAAACCCATGTAACCATAGATTTTTTTAACATAGATTTTTTCAAGATATATTCAGTAATAAATATAAAAGAGCATTTAGATTCTTATTTTAATATGGTAAAACAGATAAAATAAATGAATTCTCCAAATATCTCTAAATACTATTGCAAGTCTGGGATAACAATTTGTTTAACTTTAAACTTGCCTTTTGACCTACAGAACTATTGCGCCAGACTTATATTAGTATTTAGAGATATGCGGAGAATTCGTATATTTTACCTGAATTACCATATTAAAATAAGGTTCTAATTTTTTAATGTATTTATTTATGAATACATTTTGAAAAAATCCATGTTAAAAAAATCTATGGTTAGATGGATTTAAAATGAATTATCCTCTATTCTTTTTAAATTCATTTAACTTGTTCTTCACAAATAGATGTTCTTTATGTTAATTTTGTTGTTTCTTCATGTTTATTTTAATCATCGTAATGCTTATTGTTCAGTGTATCTATTTTAGTGAACTGCTTTTTCATACATATGACTGTTTTTTCATGAAAGCTCAAGGAGTATTCAAGTTTATTTTATGTTTACCTAATTTTACTTTCAAAAATGAAAAAAAAATGCTTCAAGGAGTTGCTTAAAGTAAACCGAATTGATTCCCCAGACTACCATAAATATAAAACTTTTTAAACAATCAGAGTGGTCTGCCTAACTGATATTTATGAATAATCATCCCGGAAAGTGAATAAAAAAACAAAAACTACATTCAAGTTTTTAAGCGTTTTCGGCTTCCAAATTTTTTCCAACAATATACGTGTTCCTTGTTAACTGATACGCACAAAACGCTAGTTTCAACGACAAATCAGACATATAACACAAATGAACTAAATTTTAAATCGGAATAACTTTAAAAAGTTAACTAATTTGTTTTGTTAAGTTTAAACATTTTTAACGTCTTGAGCATCCTTTTGCTATGAATCTTTGACTATTGCAAACTCTTTTTGACAGAATATTACTAATTGCACTTTTTTGGTAATGCTGCAGAAAGTTTCCATTGTTTCTGCAAATCGAGTTGATGGTCAGATCATAAAACGACACATTGGAAAATTTTAGTAAATATTTCTTTTTGGTTCTTGTAGTTCTTCTTTAGACACTAATCAAATAAAAAGACGCTATCGGACTATATCAAATAAAAAACAAGTTTTTCTCGAAAACAAAATATCTTTTTGCAGACGATTTGATGTAAAAATGCTTCAGAAACAGCCCCTGATATTGATCAAAGTAATGAAATTTTTTCAACATTTTTCAAAAAGTAATTTGTTTTAAATACTCCTACTCAATTTTCAGAAAAAATCTAAGATGTGAGGACGTACTATCAATCAAAAAGAACTTTATTTGATAAGAAACGAAGAAAAATGTAAAAAGAGAATTGAAAAGCTTATGATGCAAAGTGTTTTGATTAACGCTAATTAGTAGTCATTTTTTTCTTAAATCGTTCACCAATATTTTCCGAAATAAGCTTTGTTTAATGGATTTTTTATAAAGAAAATTTAGCCTTTTGGATAGGTCCGACGATGGAGAAAAAACGTTGTAGTTTCATCAATTTTCGTGTAGTAAGAATCCTCTGTATTGCTAATAACAGCTGCAAAGTTTTCAAAAATTTGGTCATTTATAAAAATTTCTTCCTCTAATAACTTTTTCAGTTAGAAAGAGATGAGACGCGTATATAGCTTATTTTCTTGCATTT
>NW_027453310.1:0-16186 GCF_964194025.1 Convolutriloba macropyga | reverse complement strand
CCTATAATACTAAGAGATTGATAAACATACCAGTAAATTCATTGATTGTTACATCTTTCCTTGAAAAACAATGAGCGTGTTTTTTTTATTTTCTTGGATTCCAATGGTTAACGGTCTCAAACCTCAGGATTTGGATATTTGATAATATTGAGACTCGAAGAAAGCCAAACAAAATTGTCACACCGATAAACTATTCATTATTGTTCCGACCCCACTTGTGGGGGGAGGAAATATATACTCAAATGGGTTTTTTTTTTGTTCCGTGAATTTTGGCCAACCGATATATTCATCGTAGAGAAATGTGTGTGGTATCATTAAAAAGCTCGTCCAGCGTAGAATTCGAAATTAAAAAGATTTTTTTTGAATTTCGCTTTTTTTCGAGGAGTTATCGAGGTTTAAAGTTTCATGTGAACATGGGATATTTGGTTCACTATTGTGCATTTTTACCGTAATTTTTTATTCGAATTAAGGCTTTTTCTACAAAAAAATTAATTCAAAACTAGATTTCACGCCACAAAATCAATCAATATTCGGTTCTTAATAGACGAAAGGAGATAAAAAGACAAGTTCTAGTCTCAGAGGGAAGTTTAATGTCAAAAAAAATTCTTATTATATTTGGGAGCTCTTTTTTTTAGAAAATGTTGCATTTTTTTGTTTTTTCAAGTCACCTAGAGGCTAGTCACTTTTCATATCGAGGCTCCGTTAATTGCAAACCTCATTTACAATGAAATGAAGCCCAATGAACAAAAAATTCGTTTCCCTGGGATCGCTCATGTTTTTTTTGGACTCGTATCTCAGTTTTCGTAATTTCAAAAGCAATTTTGATTTTTCTTTTTGAGGTTTTACTAAAAACTTAGAGTCCTATGGCGTTAAATTGTTCACTAAAGGTACAATAGATTTTGCAATGAGCATTAAGTGAACCTATCTAGTGCTGTGAGTGGACAGCTAATGGCTATTAAGACATTGAAAATAAATTTTCGAAATTTTTTTAAATATTAGTAAATCATAAACTTATTTTTGTGAACTGTACACTCGGCTCAGTAAAAACAGTACCTTCCTCCTTTCTACTGCAATCAAAATTAATCTGATTAGCGGTTTTATCAATTAATTATTGGTTATACGTCTTCAATGCTACAAGATTTCATTTTTTTAAAAAATTTTTGGACATTTCGTTCTATTGGTTCATTTTGAAATCTTATCACATCATCCTAACATTGATGGCTACCATTGTTTTAGCAAACATGTCCGAAGGATCATCGATAAAAATTTCAGAGAAAAAAAGATGGTATAAATGGCTTCACAACTTACTCGCATTTTTCTACAGAATTTTTGGTTTTAGCCTGTATTTGTTTTTTTATGTATTTATTGCGATGCCTTATTGATTACTTATGCAAGACAAACACCCTTGTCCTCACCTCGAGACATAACTGGGCGTATTTATCGATCTCCTATGAAAGCTATTGAACTTAATTTCTGTTAAGACTTTAAAAATATTTGTTTGAACCTTTTTTGAACATAAATCAATCTTAAGCTTATTTTTGTTGATTGTAAGTCAGTCTCAGTAATGTCTGAACCAACTTCAGCAATAATTTATCTAATTGGCTGTTTTATCTTCCAACTACTGGTAATAAGACTTCAAAGCCACAAGATTTCAAATTTTTTTTTTAATTTTTGGAAATTTCGTGTTATTGGTTCCATTTGAAATCTTATAATGTTATCCTAATATTAATGGCTCCCGCTGCCTTAGAAAAGAAGTTCAATGGATCACAGCTGGAAATTTTCAGAGAAAAACTCATTGTTCAAATGACTTCGACACTTTCTTCTCTCACTTTTCTACAGAATTTTTGGTTTTTGCTTATGTTTGTTTTTTGTCATAGTCATAAGACATATTGTGATGTGTTATTGATTACCTAGGCATGAAAAACATCCTTTTATCCACATCGCGACATAGCTGAGCGTATTCATTGACTTCCTATGAAAGCTATTGAGTTTATTGGCTGTTAAGACTTTAAAAATGTTTTTTTTTTAATTTTTTTAACACAAATCAATCTTAAGCTTATTTTCGTGGATTGTAAGTCAGTCTCAGCAATGACATAACCGCGTTTCTTTCTACATCAACATTAATGTATCTAGTTAGCGGTTTTGTCTTCTAACTATTGGTTTTCTGACTTCGGTGCACGAGTTATCATAATTTTTAATTTTCGCATACTTTTTAGTAATTTTGCATCCTTTTGAAATCTCATTACATTATCCTAATATTGATAGCTGCCATTGGCTTCAAAAAACGTTCAATGCATTGTAGAAAAAGTTTTCAGAGAAAAAAGGTTATGGTTTAAATGGCTTCGACACTTTCTTGTCTCACTTTTCTACTGAATTTTTGAATTTTGCCTGTGTTTGTTGTTGATTTCATAGTCAATGACATGTTGTAATGTCTTATTGATAGTTTTTGAGAGGCAAACATCCTTGTCGTCACATCATTTAGGCATACTTTAGCGTATTAAATACCTTCAATTGAAAGCTATTGAATTTTATGACTTTGATACTATGGGTATTCTCAAAAATTTCGTGGTTTTGATGTATTTTTCTTTGCCATACGACTTATTGTGATGAGTTATCAATGACCTATGAATGAAACCTATGACTGCTATTCCACTGAGGCAGAATTTAGCGTGTTTATTTAATTCTGTAAAAAACATTGAATTTAATGTCTTTCATACTAGGGCTTTTCTCGAAAACTTCGTGGTTTTAATATATTTGTTTATATTTGTTGTTTTTCAAGTCATTTTGTGACAATAAAAACAATCAACTAGCTGTTAAAAATTTTGAAAATAGAAGAGTTTATACCGAAAAGTTCTTTCTCTAATGGCATTGAAACTTTTCTCGCTTAAATTTTTTGAGTTTGCTGTTTTTGCCTTTTTTTATTTTTAGGTAGCCGTAAAATTCTGATCGGTTTCATAAACTTGTAATTGACGATTAAATTAGTGATGTTGCCTGAAGCAGTCAGTTTATGGCCAATAGTCTTATAAATTATGATATTATACATCTTCAAAATTTTTCCAAACTTTTCAGTTTTTGTTGTTCTTTTCGTCAACTTGTAACTTTTTCTCGTCATTGAGAGGTCCCATCCAATTCCTTGAATTCCAAAAACTAACCTGTCTATAGATATTACGTCGTAACTGATGTTTTGTTTGGTGGACAATATGCGTTTTCATTAAAAAAAAGTTGTGAGTGGTGTATTTGTGTTTCTTTTTCTCTTCTTTTAGCTTTATCAGTTAATAACAGATCCCAATGATTTTCAAATTTGGCCCAAATGAACGAACTTCTTTTCTCTTTCAGTATAATTTTAGCTGAATTAGTATAAATCAAAACTAAAAAAATACATAAAACTCAGATAATAGCTAATGATTTTTAATAGTTTCAATAAATTGTGTTTTTGTTCGTAATTTTTTGCGATTTTCTGCGTCTTTGTGTAAATCGCTCGCAATTTTTTGAGATTTTCTGCGTGTTTAGAATATTCATATGGCTTATCTTAAGCAAAGACAGGTCCCATTAGTTTCATAATGACTTTTTTAAAATTTATCAAGAATTATTTCGTTATAAGCTAAAGATTTTTTTAGACTTTTGAAACTATTTGGTTTAAGAAATGTTGATTGATCTTTGACTTTAGCCTCATTTTTTCTTCTATTTTTCCACTTTTAACCTAATCTCATTAAGGAAAACTTCCATCTGTTGTGTAGTTAGGAAAAACTAAATTTGTGTAATTAAGGTTTTATCTGTTTGCATTTTGACGTTGTTACTAGGTGCTTTTAAATTTATATATTGGGTTTCTGCCGTGAGATTTTTGTTTTTGCTTATATTGTTGTTTATTGGTTTTTCTCGTGGTATTTATATTGGCAGATCTCGTGAGCGCTGTAATGAGGCATGGCATTATGTAATTCAATTAGCAGTTAGGTTTTGTAACAATTTTTTTTAAATCAATTATCTATTTTTGTTATCTCTTCATTTGTTTGACAATTAAGTCAAAAATGTAGATGAGCTCGGGTCGGAACATCATGTGCGAACGGACATTAACGAGCCGCCTTGTTTTTTCTCAATTTGCCTTTTTTTATTTTTAGGTAGCCGTAAAATTCTGATCGGTTTCATAAACTTGTAATTGACGATTAAATGAGTTTAAAGGAAAATAGTTTATGTCTTACTATTGAAATAGCTTGAAATGTTGTTAACATGTGTTTAAGAAAATAGTGATCTATCGTTTGCTAGCTCTCTAGAAAATTTTCGAAGAGCTAGTTTCTCGTCGAAAAATGGAATCAAAATGAGTAAACAACGCAAACTTTTTTTAAAATCCTGTGCAATATAAAGCTTTCGTTGGATGACGGTTCATCAATTTAATTTCAGATTAATTTTTGGAGAAAATTGATCACTGAGCAACCACTTTGTTATTAATGAGAGACTTTTTAAAATTACCTTTGTTCCAAAGTTTTATTAAATTTCAGAGTGAAAGAACTGAGAGCAGAAGCGATTAAAAATAACCTTCTGTTGTATTAACAGCTGTGCTACAGTTGAGCTGTTTTGTTCTTAGTTTTTGTTTAATATTAGGCTATTGGTGAAACTTGAGTTTTGAGATCTTCCCAAAACCGTATATTCCACCAAGGCAACTTTTGAGATGAACAGTTCAGATGGAAAGACCCAATCTTTAAAAAGAGGATCACCACAGCTGCCGTACTTCCTGCGTATAGCAAACCTTTATTCCCGCATAAATTCGACGCTTTATGCGCTGTATTTTTCTAGCAGCTAAAACCTGCAGTAAAAATACACTGAGAGACATATGTGAAAAAACTATTGATTATGAAACAACAATTCTAATTTCAAGAGATTTAATTCCTTGCAATATATATAAAGAACGATTTACAGACGCCCTTTTAGTTAATACCGAATTCAAATGAGTTTCAGGGGATAATTTGGCATCCGTTTGTGTTCCGAGGTAGCGGCAGCTTAGATCTGGTTTTACAAGTTTGCCTTTGTAAACCATATATTAATCCAATTGTAAATATAGAATTTCATTTCTTGAAAATTTAGAGCCCTATTGGGTAGCAATAGCGTATTTTTCGGCTTTTAATGCCAATGCATTTATATAGTTTGGTGCAAGAGCTTCATTTTTATCCAAACTGTCAATGTTTCCACGTTTTGCATTCAGTCTCAATTCTTTCTGAAATTTCAGTCCTCTCAAATTGAATTTTATGCACGTTTTCCAAATATTGTCCTAGAACTTTGTTTGCAACTGCAACTTAGATACATTAAATTCTTTTTGAGAAAAATTCAGAAAATAAAAATTGACGAATACGTTCTCCTCATCACAACTTAATTGTTTTCAAAGATCTTTTACTGCCAAGATTTTATTGTCCGATTCGAGGCCGTTGTCCGTTTTAAATCGAGTGTATTCGATCTGTCACCAATTCTCAGCGGCGTTTTAAACAAAACAGTTAACAGTGAAATGTGAATCGAGAAAAAATGACTCCAGGTTAAACGTGGGCGAGTTCCACGAGAGCTCTCCTCTTAGATTTTTCAAGGCAAGTTTTTAATCTCCGCTGGAAAGTGAAACAGAAGTACGACTTTTGATATCATATGATTTTTACGTCATCTTAAAAATGTTTCAAAAAATTTTGTTGGTAAATTTTGATTAAACCTTTTTCCTTAAATTTTGCATATCTTGACGATTCCTCATCAAGAATCAAATCGAAATCTTATCAAGCTAAGTCACACGTCATATGTATTGAAAGATCCGGCTAATGTGGGTATATTTTAGAGGAATCTCACTTGGAGTCGTTGTCCCCACTGCTGGTACCAAGTGAAGTATCCCCCGTAAGTGTGCTGGTCACAGGCAAATGCTTCCAGCATGGCATCCACACTGCCTTTGTACTGAATCCAGACTATACTGCGGTAGAAGTGGTAATGACTCACCAGACAGTCACGAGGGTCCCTTTGGATGAATATAAGCTGAAAAGCACAAGGAAAATATAACTAGAGAAAATTTAAAAAACGATGGAAGCTGCTAGAAACAAACGCTGAGTACCTAGACTGAGCTCAGCGTGATCAAAATCAGGGCTGAATAGACCCTATGTTGCACGCGTGTGGGTAATCAGACACCTACAAAAACCTAGTGTTAGCAAAAATCAACTTGGCAAGTCCAAATTAAAAGGTAATAACAAAATATTTTCTGTCAACTCGATGAAATCATCAAAAACTATGCTTTTCTGAAAACCAAAGTGGTTCCCATAGAGAAACCCAAAGTTCTCTAAAAACAGACTAAATTGTGCATTACCGTTTCGAAAACTCTGTTCGAGATTACAAAGAATGTTATTGGGCATCAGTTAGTTTCAAAAACATTATTTCCCTTTTATCGTGTTGTGAAATGTTTGTTTTTTTTCCGGCTCGTCAGGAAATATTGATTAAGGAAACCAGTGATATAGAGTGCCGTAATAGGTTTTGAAATTCTTGCTATCTAAATGCTTCTAATTTTTATTAGCCGGCTTAGCGCCCAGATTTGAAAGGTTTTATTTTGGCAGTTCGATTTTGTTGGTAACCCATTTTTATTTTCCTTTTTGGCTCAACCAAAACCCACGGGAATATTGAGCCGAAAGAGCACTATAACTCTAATACAGTAATAGCAAATCAACTATAATCTATCTACAATAACAATAATACGGCACTATCTAAAACACACTTAAGAACTACTCCGAGGACTGACTGACAATCTTTGAGCATTTTGAAACTCGAAAAAACCAAAGTCTTGCAAAAACGAAACGGTTCTGGTATGTTTATCTAATCCGCTCTAACCTCCATAAAAACCGCTAGAGCACTATCGGAGTTTACAGCTCAACTCACAGGCAATCTCTGCCAAAATACGCTTATTTCAGTTTACAGTGACTCTTCGGAGCCTCGCTCTCAATTGCACCGGCAAACTAGCTCAGTGGTCTTTAATAACTATTGCCAAAGCCTCTTGTTCTTCATTACCTGCAAAATATGCCAAACAATAAATTATTAGCTCGCTCACGTATAAAAATTTCTGAGAGTCACTTTTATACTGAGCCGAGCAGACAATTTGTTTGCGTAAAAAAAACAACCGTCATTAGGGCACAAGGAGTTTAGCTTTCTCTAATCCTAATGGAGGGTTGGTGAAAGGCCAAGAGTAATGATATCAAAATACCGCGGAGTTTTGAGTGCAAATTCGTACTTAGTAATTTTCAAGGTGGCCGAAATTTTTAGGCTACACAATTATTTACCGAGCAAAATGTTTTTCGGGTTTTTTGGTTTTTTGTTTAAATAGGGCGGTGTGGTGGGTACGGTTCCAGCATTTTGGCTTCCAAATATCGCGGGTGAACAACTATGGAGTCGCATCATGCAAATATTTTCAGATAGCGGGTACCAATAGATTCTGCATTATAAGAAGTTGTTCGCGAACTGCATCAAGCCTCTTTAACGGAAGGAACACAAAAATCATGAAAAAACCGCAAAATTCACTCAAGTTAAAAAAACATTAAATTAAGATTATATTTTAAGTTTTTAGGTTTTTTGTATAAGGCTTTAAGTTATTGACTGTTAAAGTTATGGCAGATTAGTTTTTGTGAAAGGCAAATTTTGTGTTTGTCAACAACAACATCATAGTCTTTAGTAAGGTTAATTCATTTTTACTTGATGTCATTACAAACATCGTCAACGCCTATTAATCTTTTTTGTCCAATAGATGCAAAACAGATGTAACTTTCTTTTTCTATATTTTGAATGCTTAGATTGGATTACACCATCAAGTACCGGAAGAATACAATCTTATATATTGTCTTTTATATTCCTGCTTAGTTGAATAAAGTATGCGTTGGTTTGGTCAACCATGTCTAGGAAAATTGTTTCCTTTTTCTCAATATTAGAGATTTTAAGAAATATTTTACTGTTGCCTATATTTTTATTTCTCTAACCACTCGTTGAATGAAAAATTTTTTGAATTTTTGATATGAGAACAAAACTTATCTTCAAAGAATTTTATATGTTCAATATTTTTAAATTGTCAATTTTTACGTTAAAAAATGAAACTTCACAACAGTTGTGAGCCTGCTGGTTTGTTTACACTGACGATGTGCATAATTTGACCAGTTTCTGGTTTTTGATTTGTAAGCAGACAACAATCTTAATTGAGCGAACTTCATTAACACCTCTAAAAAAAACTGTTATCGGAGACTCTGAATCATTCGCAGTGAATTTGGATCATTCGCTCTGAATCATTCACTTGAAAAATCTAGTGAATGTGTATAAATTTGTCACTTTTTTGTGAGTTCTGTTTCTAATTTCAGCTTAAAACTATTTTTATAATTTCTCATTAATGGTTTAAAAATAGATGTATCACCTTATTAATTTACTGTATTACTGTATTTTGGCAATAAGTACACCCTGAAAAAGAGCAATTAGTGATAAGGAAAAATTTGGTGCTGCAAAATTTTCATAGTTGGTTTTTAAATAATTTTGAACACAAAGTGATTTAAGCAAATGGCTGTATTTAACGTGATGGGCGTAGATCTAATATATTAAATTTCAAAACCAATTGAACTAACAGAGCTATTATAATTCTTGATTGAAAAAATTGTTTAGCTTTATTTTGAAATCACCCGTCATTAGAGAACAATTTTGACTATGACTATAAGTTTGAGGGATTTTATCAAGGTTGTCGATGAAAGGCAAATTGTTGTTCCGAGGAGGGTTTTAAACAACCGACACTCTAAACAAAAACCCTTTCTCCTCTACCGTGCACAGACATTCTTGGATTTAGATCTTCATGCATGCTATTACAAAAAGTAACTATGGGACACAGGTGTATTCAGTGATCAAGTAGTTTTTGGATTGTCATTATCGCTCAATCAAGTTTCTTTTAGTCAAGAGAGACAGCAAACGAAGACTCATGGCTATAAACAAGTGTTTCAAAAACTATCAAGTAAGATTGCAGTGATTTGACCTTACTACATAGAAAGGTTACTGGTCCAATGGTGAAAGAATGATGCAGCATTCGACTTGAGCGTTTTGAAAAAAAATCCGTTTTTCATCATTTTAAAAACATCTTTAATACTTTACTCCGGAACCAGACCATCCTCATACAGATTGTTCATTATATTAATTATTTCATCGTTTTTGGAGTGTAAAAAGTTGTTATGCCGGCTAACCCGACTGCATACGGTTTAAGGAACACAATTCTGTTCTTACCAAAACTTTGCCACGCTTTGTATTGTGTATGATTTTGGTCGTCTTTTAGTTGCTTCTTTTCCCTTATTAAGTCAAATCGGCCAAATCTTCAATTTCATCCTCTCTGAGACTATTCAATAAGTTTATCACAACAAATAGGCTTACTAGCTTTTCAAAGCATTCCCCCTCTACCATCGATGAGATAGTAAATATATAACCTTGGCCCCATTTTCAAGAATGTCTGGCAATAAAATGGGCGGCAAGTGACTTTTGATGAAACGGGGGCTCTTCTGATCCTCAGACAGCTGCAATCCGTCATAAGCAGGACAGTCTGGGTGCTCTGGTTGAGTGAATTCCAGAAAGGGGAATCTGGCCTCTACGTCTATGGTGGATGCCACTGAGATGCCTTCAAGGAGACAAGCTAGGATCTTTTCAGTCCAAGTTGTACCTTAAAATTGATAACTTTCCTTTTTCAGCAACTTTGGTCGACTGAGAGTTTGAATAACAAAAAGGTTGTTAGTAGTAATCAAACAAATCAACGAAATATAATTTTAGATTATTGAGTGCTATGAAACAAAACATGAGGGACATTCATAAAACAGGTAGAGATTTCACTCTATCCTTGTTCAGCAACTTGCAGCCTTTCAGAAAAAAATAAAAGTGAAATTTGGAAAAACAAATTAGAGCTACCAAGACCTGAATCATATGCTGTAAAACCCTACAAGCTGAATTAAGTGCTGTTATAGTGCAACTATTGTGATTTCAATTTCAAGCGGTCCTTTTCTTACCCCTATTAGTTTCACTCCCAACTATTTCAGCGCTCTATCATTTCCTCAGATTTATATTTCATTCACTATCATTTAGCCCCGATTAATTCACCCGCTCTCTCATTTCACTCAGATTTAAATTTCACTCACTATCATTTAACACCAATTTCGATTTAAATTCCTTATATAGTTTGTACAATCAACATTCAAAGTATGTATGGTTTGGGTGAAGAGACCAAGATTGAATAAAAATGGGATGGATGTGACTTATGCGAGGATACAAAACCTGTTCTGGGATAGCTGACAATGAAAGTGTCGTCTGCATTCACTTTCATGTCTCCTATCTTCACTATCGACTGTCTGTCCACAAAATCCTCCAACACCACTCCTTTGTACTAAAACAACACATAAATTGACACGTGTAAATTTACTCTTGGCAAAACATAGCAAAGTGAAAATCAATTGAGCAGAAGAGTTGAGTAAACAGTGATATAGATTTCAAGCAACTTATTTGCAGCCAAAAACTTAGTTTCTTTATGCGTACTTGATGACAACAAAAAAGCGCTATTCAATACAATAATTCGATGTGCCTCTCCTGGAGAGCATGTTTCAATGAGTAAGATCTTAAAAATTTCTTACGAAGCCGTCTTGTAAGTCCTGTAAGGGGATGCATCAGCAAATCTCATAACACAACGATTCCGCACAAAACAAAAAAACTTCCGTTTCACAGATCCTACGCGATCAAAACTCGTCCTATCAGTTTCTATGCGATAGAAAATTCTCCTTAACAGATCTTTCAAGATCAGAACTTTTTTGCAAATTTTGTCAATTCTAAAGCTAATAAAAATATATATAATATGTATGCTAAATAAGTAAGCAGTGGTAAAGACAATTACTTTTGTCTGAGCAATTTAAAGGGAATTGATTTTCGATGCAAAACAAACAACAAAAGGCATCAAAAATTTCCGAAAAACCAGTTTTTTATACAATAAAAAAATGGACAGAGAAAAATATTAAATAGTACAAAAATACTTGAGGAAAACTTTAACTTATACTGGACAACAAAAGCATAGTTCATAATAAAGTGAGATAAGCTGAAAAATTTAAAACTATTTCGAAAAACTCAAAATTTGCGAAGCTTAATCTTATATTTAGTTTTTTGGATCAAGCACGAATTACAAATTAAATCATTTGGGCCAAAATTTCAAGGTTTACTGCGTTCTAACGTTTACTCTATGTTTCTCACATCTAAAAGTTTTAAAAAGTGGAGAATCAAATAAAGTATATAGCAATTATTTGATTTTGTCAGTAAATGAGCAAACATCTAATAAAGAAAATTTTAATGAAGATCAAGGCGGTTCATTTTGATATAGAAGAATGGAGATAGTCAGGTGCTGATTAAAAATTCTAATGGTATATTTTTTGAGCCAAGTTCAGTGACATCTTTTCTGAGTGAAACATATCAAAACTCGGGTTTTTGTTGAAATAAATGACAGAACCTCAAAGGACTTCAGAGACCTTGCATCAAAGTTCATATTGGAGCCTTACTCTAAACAGCTGTTCTTTTTGGGCTTTAATTGCCTGCACTTTTTTATTTCCTTACTTAAGTTTACTGCTTGAAAATAGAAGATTTTTTTCTTGTTTCTTAATTATAACTTTCGGCTTGAATATCTAAAACTCTTTATTATTGTCTGAGCAACTTAAAGGGAATTGATTTTTAATAAAAAATACTGCATTAGTAGCATGAAAGCTTTCTGAAAACCTTGGTTGGCTATACACTGAGAACAGGGACCGAGAAAAAATACTGAGTAATTCAAAAATACTTGAAAAAAACTTCAACTGGTACAGCACAACAAAGCTTAGTTCATAGCAAAGTGAAGTGAGCTAGCTGGAAACATTTAAATGATTTTGAAAAAAGTAAAAATTGGAAAGTTCATTTTTGTATTTAATGTAGGGAATCGAATATGGATTACAAGACATAAATTGCTCTGGCCAAATATTTAACGTTGATTGTGTTTCAAAATTTGTTTCAATGTTTCTCACTTTCGAATTTTAAAAAAGGACAAAAACGAAGTAAATCAAAGAGCAAATAACTCTTTTTTGTTGGTAAATCAGCAAACAGCTGTTAAAGAAATTTTTCATTAAGATTGAGGCGGTAAATTTATCATTGAGATAGTCAGGTGCTGATTTGAAACTCTAATGGTATATTTTTTGAGTCAAGACCAGTGATATTTTTTTGAGTGAAACAATACAAAAGTGAGGTTTTTGTTGAAATAAATGGCAGATTGAAAATTGCAGATGCCAAATTGAAAAAAATGGCAGAACTTCAAAGGAGTTCAGAGACATTGCATTAAAATTCTTACTAGAGCCTTACTATAAATATCAGTAGTTTTTGGTCTTCAGTTGTTTGTTTTTTCATTGCCTTACTTGAGTTTATTTACTTCAAAAGAGAAGATTTTGCGTTTTGTTTCTGAGAAATGGCTTTTGTTTTCAATATCAAAATTTCTTTATATTGGTTACAAATTTTTCCTCATGCTATCAAAATTTGTTTGTGTTCCCTAATTTTTTGTGCCAGTTTTCAACTAACGAGTTCTTATTCGGTGTCTTGCAGCTCAATTTTTTTCTAGGTAAACTTTGATCACAAGCGCGACTCCACGTTATGCATATGTACTATAATTAATAAAAGCATCTTTGTAAGAAGTTAGTGAATTTTTCTATTTGGTTTCTGTCTCTAAGAGTAAATATTATGTCGTTTTAAGTATTTTTCAAGTCAAAAATGATTTCTAACTTTACAAATTTGGCTGGCATATATGTAAATGAAGATTTCCAGGTATTGGAAAGTAGTTGATAATTGTTGACAAAGGCTACGGAATTTCCAACACGGATTTGGCGTAAATTAACTAATGCCTCCTTTTCATTTCTAGAATGGAACGGAACATTTATGTTTCTATGCAAGTTGTTTGTAATAATAGAAAAGTGAAACTTGAGCATTCATGACTGATCAATTTAAATTTCAGACATTTTCATTTCTGTCTAAATGAATATAACAACACTGAAATCTCGCAATTGGTGGCTTGCTCAACCAATACTTGGGGGTGATAAATAGAACGTTTCTAGTCAAAATAGAGTGACGTGATTTGCGTTTTTACAGTATAATGATCGAAGTCATGCATATAGTCCTTGTTGATTAAATTTTGACGTGTAGATTTCAGCCCGGTAGATTAAAAAGACGTGATACAGAAGACATATTTTGAAAAAAAAGTTATTAAAAGCTTATATACTTCTGACAAAGTATCTTTTTCGCTCTTGTTTTGATCAAAATAAAATATTTCTGATCTGATTTTATCAGTTTCTTTTCTACCAGATTGTTACATCTGAACGGCTGCTGTTCTCCACAATCAGATGAAAACAAATTTAAAACTTCTGGAAATAAATAATGAGTTTTTAATCAACAACTAATTAATGATCGCTTAATGATGGTATGATTATGATGTACCTTGTAGCAGTTGTTGATGACACATACATCATTGCTTACATCCACAAATTCAGCTTCTGATGACGTCATTGGAATGTATTGTACAATCTTAAACTCGACGATAATGAGATTGAAATCCTCTAAAAGTAGACCGCGTTGACAATTGGGCCAATTTAAGGCTATTCAGGAACTGTTTAATCGCAAATGAAGATATATATGATTTGACCGTTTGTAATTGAAACTTTCAAATCTTTTGCTTCTACCCAGAGCATTCAATTGCGTTTAATCACTCACTGAAATATTCTCATTGGATGATCGGCAAATAAATATCCAACCTTCTTTGAAATTGGAACAACTTGCGCAAAAATTTTTTGGAGGCGAGATAAAAATGGTAATCAATGTACTTAAGAGGTCATAATTTAATTGTTTTTACACCTGGATCAGTTTTACCAAGAGCTTTTCAGATAGAATTACACGACAATCACAAATTTAACAAGGAGCAGCTGAATTATGATTACGCTTCTAAGTTTTAGAGTGATCTGATAGATACATAGCTAATTCACTAACACAGAACACACTTTTAGATAAACTATGCCATTATGGTATATATCTACAGAAAGATAGACGTTATGCATAAATAATATAGAGTTTGAGTGGCGCAGTTTGAGATACGCATTCTAATGTAGAGCTCTTGCAAACTTCAACACCGACTGATAATAAGTTCGTTTTGAATATCATTTTCATAAATTAGTCACGCTAATCTCAAAGTGTAAAGAATAATAAATGGTGCTTGAATAGAAAATAGAAAACAAAATTTTTTCTTTCAATTTACCAACCGAAAATAAATATTCAATTATTGATATGACCACAAAATTTAGTCGGTAACACTTTCTGTATAACAAACAATAATGCTTTAACTATTTTCAGCAGCAACGTTTTTGTTGGTACAATTTTAGTACAATATTTGTACTTGGAGTGAACAATTCAGCTTTGCAGTTGAACTTATTTACAACGTACTAACAAATGCATAACAGGAAACGTGGAAAATATTAAACCAGTAGGCGAATTTTAGACTAGTTATATGCGCTCGCTGAAACATTAGAATCTGTCACATATCTATATCCATAGCCACTTAGATTTATGGTGACTTTTCTAATACTTAGGCCATAAAAACTTTTGTGAGGTCACAAAGGTACGCCTATTTATGTCTGTGAAGACTATTCCAGTAGAAATAAACGTGGTAATGTAAACATAAAATAGAAGAAAAAAGTAGCAAAAAACATTAACGCAACGCCCGCAACTAGCAATGGTAAATCTGTGCGAATTTACTTAAAACAGTATTTCTATGGATTGGGAACATTTCAGTTCCACGTTAAGGGTGAATAAAAAAGTGACGATGAAATTGTTTTTCATACCTTTGCGCGATTTTTTTAAATTTAACCATCGCAGTTCGCGTAGGCGATTTACTGCATTTATGGCCTTTTCTCTTTTTACACTTAAAACAATTCTGATGACTAAAAAATTACTGAATTAGCATAATTTTGACAACTTATCTTACGAGCTAGTTATACGTCGGCTTTCTTTGATCTTTTAAAATACACGACAAGATGGTAATTATCCATATAAATTACGGAATGATTTAAAGACTATTTGAAAGAGCGAGAGAGAGAAAAAAACTCCTCCCAAGTTCCAACCTTTTCTGCTCGTACAAGGGTGGAGGTCTTAAACATTTTTTTAAAAACATGCGTATTTTCATTCAAAAATAGAATACAAAAACGCAGAAAAAAACAATATTAAGCTGCAAATGGTACTTTTTGTAATTATCAATCGTGAAATTACTTAGTAGTTACATGCCGGTTGTCTTCTATCAAAAATCCATATGTTAATCGCGGAAAACAGAGAGAAAAGGCATGATTTGAGTCACTCGTACTGACGGACAGCCCGGGTTGTCGTCATAATTGAAAAAGTAAAATTACAACTTCCTGTTATGTTGTCTATGAAAAGTCGTAATCCTAGAACTTTCATATAATGAAAGTTGTAAATTAACAATTTTTTAGGGAAATCATGAACACGGCTAAAACAAAGCACAAATAATGTGATTCAAAAAAGTTTGTAAGGAAAAAATCGAAAAAGTTACTTTTCAGTTATATCGTATTTATGGAAAACTTGTAGTCATAGAACTTCATTGAAAAAATTAAAAAATGCAATGTTTTTCTTAGTATGCAAGAATAATTGCCTCATGCGCAAACAAAATTTTTTGTGTTCTGAGAAATTTAAGAGACGTGAACAAGCTAGAACACCTTACTGGTTTTTTCCATGACTGTGATGTAGTTATCAGATTGTAACTATTGAACATGAAAAATTTGTAGTCCTAGAACTTTCTTTAATAAAAAATGTGTTATCCTGGAACTTTCATCTATGAAAAACGTGTTATCCTAGAGCTTTCCATTTTATGAAAAAGCTGTTATCACAGAATTTTCCTATTAGGATAAAGTTTCAACCATAGAACTTTCCTTAATGGGAAAGTTGTAGTCATAGAACTTTCTTTTATGATAAAGTTGTAACCCAAAAACTTTCCTTTATGGGAGAGTTGTAACCCAACCAATTTCGTACAATGTTTTGTCTATGACATTATGGATCCATAAGAGGAAAGTTCTAGGATAACAACTTTTTGTTTAACAGGGAAGGCATACATAGCCATAGGTTTTTAGATTTTACTTCT